>NC_034438.1:63595821-63783960 GCF_002078875.1 Numida meleagris
TGCATATCAGTCAACCAGGTTGGGTCACACTGGTGAGTCTACCTTCCTCGGTTTGCCAATCAGTATAAGAGAGTTTGTATGTACATGAGAGATTTTCCAGCAAACTCCCAGAACTATGTTATCTGCTTCCCTGATCTTAAATGTCACAGGCATTAATCTAACAATCTTTCTAGCTCTTGTCTAGTAAATACTAATTTGAGAGATTAAATAAACATAACAGAGATAAGGAAGAGGGCAGGAAAAAATAAAGACTGTAAGGAAAAAACTAAGAAAACAAGCTGTTTTCAGCTGGTAAAAAGCTGTTTTCATCTCTTTTTTGCATCTTCTTTATAAGCTCAGTCAGGATTTAATTTCCTAGCTTTATTTTTAAAAGTCCATTGATTTTAGTGCTTTCTTTTCACTTACATTATTGACACTAGTCAATTCTTTCTTCACACTTTTCTGAACTACTAACGCTATAATTTCTCTATCTATTCAAATGCCTAGTTGAAGACAAGACCTTCAGGTACTACAGACCTGGGAAGAACACTTAGAAAATAACTACAGGAGACACAAGCTCAGCTGTTTTACAACAAGCCTAAATCCCTGAGGAGATTAAATTCTTTATAAAGCCTGGATGATGTTTTACCGCAACATAGAATCAAAGTAATTTTATTCCCTGTCAGCTACTAAGTACTTATGTTACACCCTGGTGATAATAATGGTATTATAACATCTCATATGCCAAATATTAGCATCTGAAAATAAATTCAGATGAAAAGGATATCTTCTCCAATAAGCGTAGACTTTGTATAGAGAGCAGTCAGTTTCCGGCTGAAGAGAGAGCTTTTATTTTCTCCAGCAGCCTTCAGTGCTGCAGTTTCCATCTGTTTAATTACTCCAACCTACAGGCACACAAAAAAGAAACAACATTAGCTCCTTGATTATAAATTATCTTTTTAATATTTTTTGTGATCTTTTAAGATGTGCAGATGGCAAATGCATCATTAACTATGAACAGGAAGAGCAGAGGCTAGCATCAATCCTTCTAATGAGCCCAGGAAGACATAGCATTTCCTCATGCACTGCCTATTTTTAACTGCCATCTCAACTTCTGACCCTGTGCTTCTTCTCCTTTTCTGAAACAATTTAGCTAGAGTTCAGCACTTGCAAGAGAACGGCAGTTGCAATTGATTTGGACAAGTCCTTTTCTGATAAGCAGTAAAAAAGAGGTATCAAGAAGAAAGCCACAGTTATGGGGAAGAGATCAATAACTGGGAGGAAAGAGGGAAAAAATAAAATATGGACTAGAATGAGAAAAAAATTAGGATGTGAGGAATCAAAAAAAATGGAGAGGGCATACATACTCATCTTTATCAAATACAAAGGCTGGATTAAAAAAATAACTAAAATAACTGTTCTAGAAAACATTAAGCTACTTTTTCGTAAAACAGCAGAGAAAGCTTGAATCTATTTGAATTCCAAAGCATTCACCAGAATAGAGAAAATGCAAAAAACGGGCAAGTTAGCCATTCTACTTGCAGAAACAGGTGATAACGAATTTCCTACTTCTCAGTTCAAACGAGACTCCCATACAGTGAGTGCAAGTTATTTCAATACTATCCTATACTGAATAGAACGTAATTAAAAGCCAGAGATGACCTTATGTCCTTTTGCTACAAGTCGTCGCACATGGACAAACAGTCTGTGAGTTGGTATACTGGCTGTCATAAAGTTATGATCCTGATGACAGTAAATGTTTAGCTCTTTAGCTGCAATCTGCAAAATACAAGAAAGAGAGTCAGACAGTAGTTCAGGTCAGCTACACTACCTGCAGTTACAACAGAACTTCCATAAACACAAACATTATCAAAATGCAGTACAGGAGTTCATTTCTGTGACAACACCAATCTACAACTTCAATTAAAAGTCCACTATCAAAACGGAAACATGACAGAAAAAAGCCCAGCGTCATGGGCTCTCTCCACCATCCCTCTGTCCTCACATATCATATCAAACAGAGGCTTCAGTATCACTGACTTCATATGTCAGATTATCATATTGCAACTTGGCATGTGTGGATGCAACATCTGAGTGTGCTTCAGAACTGAACACACATAACAGCATTTGTTTTTTTCCACAGAGCTACTTTTCTTGCAACTAAGATCTTGTCTGCACCCAGGCAGTATCAGTTCATCTACTTAATACCATTTTGTTCACTGTCTTCAAAACTGAAATAGTAGATTTTGATCTGTGCCATGATAATGAATTCACCTCTAAAACTGTTTCAACTTTAACTCTGTCAAGTAATTCTTGTAGCACCTCAGTGTCTCTTTTGTTCTTAATATGAAGGATAGCAAGCACTATCCTATGATTATGGTAAAAGATGTATGCATAATGGTTAATTTAACTTATGAATGCAAAGATCTTTCATCTTGTTTTCAAGTATTAAAAACAGCCATAAAATTAGTGTTCACAAGAAGGCTCCTTCTGGAAATGCCCATAGACCCAGTAAGATGCTGACACAATGCAAGTATCCTTCCACAATCCTGTAAAATACAAAATCACCTCTGCATCTTCTCCAAAGAAGCGATATTTGTATCCACACTCCACACACAAAACAGCATCTTTATACCGTTTCTTCATTTCTATGAATTGAAGTTCCAGTGGAGTGTAAATGGTTTTGGTTCTCTTATTGAGATTTAAGTCTGAAGTATTTTCATAGCTTCTAAAAGATGCAGAAAACTGACTAAGATCACAGTGTGGCTCCTCCTGTAAATAAAAGACGGAAAAGTTAAGAATCATCAAAAAAGATGTATTACTACAACTTACACATGAGAAACTGCAGCGCAGAGATAATGTTCGAAAATCTGTTAAATCAAAAAACAAGTCAATTCAGTACAAGTCTCAATTTGCTATCTCAAGCACCAAAATCATATTTCTTCTCTAATCTGCACTAAGCAAACCTAAAAAATATCACTGAATTATTTATTCTTATACAGAAAAATCTGTATAACAGTTTATAAAAACCTTAACAGTTAAGGCTTTGAGCCCACTCTCTCTGCTGTTTATCATTTCCACTGACATTACGTAGCCTATGCCAGCTGAGCAACTTCAGTTTTACAACTATGTTTTGTTCTGTTTTGTAAGTGAAGTGATGGACTCAGACTTTTATTTGTGCTGTGAGCAATACCAATAAGGTGAGCTCCACTTACAGCAAAGTTCCTTCTAAGTTACATAAAAATATCATGTAATAAAATTTGCTAGGAAAAAAAAATACTAAGACAACCCCAAAACACATATTTTAACAGCAAATAATTTCACAAAATATGACTGATGAGATTGTGCTGTGCATTTCTGTATCTGCAAACAAACCCAGTAAACTTGAATTTCTAACAACTGTCCTATCTAGATTAGAAGGAATGAAGTCAACTGGATGTTCAACAGCAATGGTAGCTCAGAAGAAAGATAGTGCAAATCATATACACCGGGTCATGGGAAGGTACAAAGAACGCATCCACAGAATAATGGGAAAAAAAGAACACTTAGCTGCACTGCTGTGAATTGCAAAATTCCCCGAATTGCACACAATCAAGGGATGACACATTTGAGATGCAGACAACATAGCTCAGTTTAAACAAACCCAAACTGCGCCTAGAACTCAGATGGTTGCAGGAGCTTAGATATCTACTGTAATCCCCAGCTTTCTATTGTAATCTCTATTATGATCCTCAGTCTTCAGCTGTCTTTGATCCAAGCTCTGAACCAGCATAAAAATATGACTGCCTCATTCAATAGAGAAAATTGTTTTAAGAAAGCCTGTGAAAAAAGGCCATTAAAAAAGCATGGAAAGTAAAAGCACATGTGGAAGTTGAATTGTTGAGCCTGTTAAGTGAGCTCAGGGAGTCAGGAGGGAAAAGACTAACGGTTATAATTCTAAGAGGAAAAAAAAAAAGCAGGACAAACATCTAAGATGATGCAAAGAGAAAGCCCTTCCCCAGCTGACTTGCCTGGCTATGTGTAATACAAAGAAAGATTATAGTAATGCTTTGTTCAGAAGGTCATGAGTCTTCACTGTCTAATAAGAATCCTAGGCAATAATCAATTGCTCTTTACTTTTCTCTTGCATACATCTTGCTTGCATCTCTCTCTGCATCTGATTAAAGCTGTCCTTGCTTGTGATCTGGGAAGGAAGAGCTAAATAGCAATCATAATCTCATGTATAACCATTGATCAACTGAATCAGGTGCTGTTTGACTAAAAGCATCCAAGGACATGCATATACAGTGGTAATATTGATACAAAAAGCACACCAGAGTTAGTGCATTGGAAACCAACTCTGGAGTAAGCAGACAGCGATCCTGCAACAGCTGATATGTGGAAGATTAACACATTGTTTTCAAAGACAAAGAGAAAGCTGATTCTGCAGAAACATCCATCTTATGTTTATGGTCATTTTGGTGGAAGGAGAGTTCCACTGCCCTTGCTCACCAAATACACACCTCTACTGCAGTTACTGTAGCACATGAATTTTTAACTGTGAATCTATGTCAGGCACATATTGCTTCCAATGTTACCAAAGGTAAAATCAGAAAGATAAAAGGAAAAATATTTTCCCTGCATGTTTCACACACATGCTTTGGCAAAACATATTTTTATAGTTCTGGCATCTATTATTGATTCTTACATAACTACAGTATGTTCAATATACTAAACTCGTAGATGAAGCAGAAATTAAAAACTGCCAGACAGACAAGGGTTTGAGAAAGAGGAACAGAGAAGAACTTTTCTGTATTCTCCACATGACTGCAGCTGCATAATCTCAGTCCATCATCACAACAATTCTGTGCTACAAGCTATTTGTTTCACTCTTCTCTTTGTTCTTCTGTTCACACAATCCTGATACAGCAGTTTAAGACAGGGAAGGTCAAACCACCTACACAACCTTCCATACAGCCTCTTTCCTTCTGAAGAGCCAGATGTAAAGCCTCGTTAAGGAATACTTGAGTCCCAATGCAACAACAATGCAGTAAGCAATGATAGGCCTTTTAGGACCTCAGTACTTCAAGCTGAGCAAGGTGGCCCAAAAACCAAGCAACCAACATACCAGATACATAAAGGTTTCTTCCCCTGAACAATATGTTCACTCAACTCCCTTGTAATTAAAGGAAAAGCAAGCTACTGTTACACTCTTACTGACATGTACTATGGGTATCATTACAGTTCCCCTGAGAACTTACTATCTGTATCTTCTGCACATGAAAAGAAACATGGGCATATTTAGTAGTTAGAGATATACACAACTGAATTAAGCTACATTTCAGCAAAAATCCTGAATAACATTTTGCAAAGACAGCCTGTTGGGAATTTTATAGCCTTTGTCAGAACTGATGGAACAGAAAGAAAGCCAAGCAAAGGACCACACTGAACATCTGTTAATACAGTATTATAGGTTACTACAGTATTATAGGTTAATTCATAATTACAAGACACATTGCCAGTGTTTACGCTGTCTAATCACCACCTACTAAAACAACGCACAATTTAATGATATCTCTGAAGAACCTGGCCCTAAAGAAAGCTCTACTTACTGCGCTGTGAGTTCCAGGGTAACATCCATACACAAATGCTGATCTATTGTATGGTGCCACACTATTTAATGACAGAATGTAAAATATTTTATAAGAAAAAAGAGTCTTGTGCCAAAGTTTGCTTTTCAAACTAAAAGAAAAAGTCATCTGTATCACACTAGATCAAAGCTCTACGTACCTTCTGAGCAACCTTTGGGCTAGTGTCCCCACACTGAAGAGGGTTATTCAGTTCCGGACTTCTCCCAGTAATATTGGGACACTTCTCCAAAATCATTGATTGTTTCTCCTGAAAACTGTCCTCCTGGACTCTGTTACATGGCTGGTCTGAATCACTGTAGAATTCTCTCAGTCTGTCTAGAGTTTGTAAACATATGCGGGGCTTTTCACACGTCTGAGGTTCTTCTTCAGTAAAAATACACAACAAAAAACGTTAGTGAATTATTTTCTAAAACAGAATGTCTATAAGAATGACCTCCGCCAGTAAGGAACTCAGGCATTTAGGTCAGTCTCCCTCCTTCCTATATTCTTTATTCTCTCCCATTGCCTTCACTCTGCCAACCTGACAGAATTACATATGTAGTAAGTTTGGTTAAATTTTATAGAAAGTCAATATTCATCACCTTCTTCATATGTGAGGAAAGAAATACATTTTTTTTTTAACTGATAACTGCAAAGCCACAAAATTAGCCAAGAATATTGGGATAAGTGTGATTTTTCAGCGTAGCTCTTTCTTACACAAACACTGTTACTAGATGATAGTGTCCCATAACGATATTTAAAACCATCGCAACCACAAAACTGAATATAATTCCCTCTTTAAAAAGAACGTAGGAGTTCATTAATCTAAATGGAACATAAGTGTAATAAATTTCATATGAACTGATTTGGTTTTTTTACTACCATCATTTATTTGTTAAAATCTTGGTTCAAAGCCAGATGCAGCATAAGTATGGCGTCAGTCAAGTGTCAGTTAACCTGCAGCATGAGTCTAAAAGACAGACTGCTAAACCAACAAAGATTAGGAAGCATTGTCTCAGAAAGAGAGATAAAACACTGGGAGAGGCTGCCCAAGGAAACGGTGGAGTCACCATCCCTGGAGGTTTTCAAGAAACGTGTGGCTGTAGCACTGAGGGACATGGTTAGTGGTCATGGTGATGATCGGCTGACAGTTGAACTAGAGGATCTTAGAGGTCTTTTCCAACCTTAATGATTCTAAGTTGTAGTATTTCAGGCTGGGCATCTGGACTTCATCAATTAACAACATGCTAAAGTTGAGTCAGTTGAAAGGAGTTTGCAGAGTAATTTCAGAGCAAGGCTCCAACACCTAGCTTCTAATTCATGAAGAATGCTTCAGCAGTACAGCTAGTATGTTCATGGTGACACCTATCTTACACCCAACAGACACTTTCTAAACCATACTCTGATAATTTTTTTTATTTTTTTACATTTGACAGTGAAAAACTGTTCACTGAGTATAAATGCTTGAAGGCTTGTTTACGATCAACTCACTTTTATCCTGAGTCTTCACTGGTTTATAGATGTCATCGATAGTACTTTGTACTGACTTGGTCTTCTTCTCACATGGTTCATTGTTTTCAGCTGATGTTCTCCTTTTTGTACCAATTTCAGAAGCCTGAAACATAAATTAAACAAAGAAATTCTATTACTTTTATTCCCATCCTCTCTGAAAGACAACAATAAGCCTAAGGATTTTATAATGAGATAACGCAAAATGCAATTAACTTACTACACACAGTAATCCTTAACTATTTTATCTATATTCTTACTTATAAAATGGTTTATGACATGCAAGACTACCATAGGAAGAAAAACAGCGTGTCCTGTGAACAAGTTGGCAGTTGAGCTCGAAAAGAAACACCCACAGCTGCAACGTCTTCAAAAGGCAGCTCGGAACAAACTGCAGAACAAAATTGAACAAACCTTCCTCACAGTGTCATACCCCACGCTACCATCCTATGTCTGAAATGATTCTCTTTGTAAATCCTGATTTCCACAGCTCAGAGCCCTCTTCTTGCCAGATGCCAGCTGTTTGCCTCTGGCTTCGTGAGGACTCGATACACATTGTGAAGGAATATCCTTATCACACGTTAGTCCCAATTTAAAATTATAATGCCAGCTGCAAACACCCAGTATCACCCTGGATGTTTGCGAAGAACATAGTACTTCAGACCCCATGGCCTTGGGTGGCTTCTGACTGACACACACCAATAACACCTTGTGATGAGAGAAGTCACCAATTTATGCTGTTTCCCTCCAATGACCGGCAGGATGCAAGGAGTGTGGCCAGACATAAAGAAGTAACTCGCAGCCGCAACAATGTATAACAGCACTACCATTTCTCTTTCCAAACACGCCACAGGTGCTTCCAGCAGCTTGCACCCGCATTTTGCACGATAACCTTTGACGGCTCGAGGGCATTACTGAGAAAATTCAGACCCCCAGGGCCTCAGAAACCGAGCCTGCAGCGCCCCAAGGCAAAGTTTCCTCTCCAAGCCCACCGCACCAGGGGACTCAGCCTCACACAGAGGCTGCTGGTGCGGCACGGCAGACACAGGCCGGGAGACAAAGCTGCACAAGGGCCAACCTGCCGGCCAGGCCTCACTATCGCCCCGGGCCCGCCCCCCGCCGCCCGCAGCGCACCGTGTGCCGGGCGGCACCACTCCCCGCCGCGCCGAAGAAGCGGCTCAGCACCGGCTGCCCGCCGCCGCCCTGCTCCCGCCGCCGCCCGCGCTGCATGGTGTGCGCAGGCCGAGGCGCCGGGCAGCGGCACCGCCTCCGACGCCGGATGGAGTCCCGCCCCGGCCCCGCCCCTCCTCGCCCCGCGCCGCCGTTGCTCGCAGACCGAGGGGCGGCCAGCGGAGGAGGAGGGCATGGTGCGGTCGCTCAACTCCATCGTGGCCGTGTGTCAGAACATGGGCATCGGGAAGGATGGGAGCCTGCCCTGGCCCCCGCTGAGGTACGGCGGGCCCGCTGCCGCGCCTTCCCGCCGGGGTGGGCGGCGGACTACGTGTCCCAGCGTGCAGCGCGGCACGCTGCTGGCCGGCAAGGGGGCGAGCCGCGCGGTGCGTGCTGGGAGTTGTAGGCGGGAGGGCAAGGCGGGAAAGCGCTGTGGCCGCTGGCGGTTCCGGACGAGAGCGCGGCAGGGCTCGGGGGGACGCGTGGCCGGGCCGCGGCCGTGCGAGATGTCCTCGCAGGCAGGGCCGGGCCGAGCCCAGCCCCGGCAGCCTCCCTTCTCCTCCCTCTTTTTCCCTTCCTGCCACAGTAATGTAAGTTATTCCTGAGCCTTGCTGTAACGCTCTGCTTCTTTACTTGCCAGGAATGAGTACAAGTACTTCCAGAGAATGACCAGCACCTCCCACGTGGAAGGTAATGTATTTCTCAGTGCAGTGGGCCGCCTTACTAAGTTCGTGTGGTATCAATCACAGAAAAGATAGGGAATGTCACTTTGCAGTGGCTTCGAAGTCAGCCTTCTGCCTTCCTGAACCTTGCCAGCCCATGTGTTTGCAATAAAAGCAGGACCAGAATTAGCTACTGCTCTTTCTTGGTTTTATGGCTCATGTTTCAAACTCACCAGAAGTTTCCCACCCAGCCTTTTTGAAGGTCCAGGGAGTGTTTCACCCCTTTATGTCAGAATGTGCAAAAAGGCACTTGTGCTGTTTTAGCAGAAGCAGGTTTTTTTCAGGCTCTGTTGGCTTACCTGTCAGCTTGTTTGCTGTAGGTTGACTTTGGCCATTCATTGCAGCCTCTGACCCTTGTGATTTGGTTTGTCTGGCTGGGGGCTGAGTCATCCCAGCATGCCAGAAAACATGCTGCCAATGTGCAACCATACAGATATGGTGTATTATACGTATGCAATAACATGCAACTGTGCTGGTAATATGTAGCAATAGTGTTCAGATCCAACAAGACCTTTGCAGCAAAGTGATATTACAGACTTGGTGAAATAAAACCATTTACGGCAGAGCCAAAAAGGTTGTGAAAGTAGGCAGGTACGGGAATGCAAAAGCTGGAAGCAGTCAACTTTTTCTGACTGCACGCTTTCCACTGCCAAAGAATGCAGTATTGCTGCATTACCCCTGCTCCTCTCTCACAGAGGAAGTGCAAATAACCCAATTCTCAGTGTATGTGAGAGAGAATCGAGTTATGAATGTTTGGATTTGGTCAGAAATAACTCAAGGGTGAATTCTAAAACACGATTAAACATTTGTTCCTTTTTTTTTTCCTTTTCTTTAAACACTCAAATCCGACAGTTATGTCTGATCTAATAACTGGAATGATGGAACGTGCAAACAACAATCAATTCTGAACAAAAAGGTCCATTCATACTGTGAGAACTCTTGATGGCATCAGCTGATCTTACACTTTACTCAGAGGGTGTCGAGGCCCTGGCACATCTGCACGGAGAAGCTGTGGGTGCCCCATCCTTGGAGGTGCTCAAGGTCAGGTTGGGTGGGGCCCTTGGCAGCCTAATCTATTGGGTGATCTGACAACCCTGCCCACAGCAGGGGTTGGAGCTGTGTGGGCTTTCATGTCTCCTCCCACCTCAGCTATTTTATGCTGGAGATGAATTTGGCTGCATAACTAGCAGAGCCCATGTCAGTGAAATAGATAATGACATGCCTTTTTTGATACTTTTTTTTCTTCCCACTGCAAGTTGACATGCTTGCATTAAGCTGCCTCGATGTCAACTGCCTGCCAGGGCTTTGAGGGAACAAACCTTTTCTTTTGTGCCTATGACTCATTGCAGAATCAGGGCCCAAGCTTGTACAGTAGTAACTGCTGAAATTGATTTCAAAGGAGTGAAAGTCCAGCAGATGTCACTAAACAACTGAAACAAATCTGGTACAGAGCAAAAATACCATTTAAATAAATGATTTCTTTCTCACTCAGGCAAACAGAATGCACTGATAATGGGTAAAAAAACCTGGTTCTCCATTCCTGAGAAGAATCGTCCTCTAAAAGACAGAATTAATATAGTGCTCAGCAGGGAGCTCAAGTATGTATGATGAATAATAAAACAAATAACAAATCCAAGCATAAAAATATGTGTAACATTAATTACATTATTTCATTAATTCATAATGTAATATTTGTATGTATGTAATAATATACATTAATTCTTAATGTAATATTTTTTACATTTGCTTCTGGTTAGGAAGCATCTCTGCTATTGGTTCTGAGTGATATCATTACTTTATCTTTTTGTTTATTTTTTTTTTCATTTATTTTTTTAATCACTTCATAAATTAATTGTCATTATTTTTCATAGTAAATACTAGTTCTATTTATTCACAAACCATCTGGCACTTGTCAGTAGGCCTTGGGACTCCAGTATTTTCTCTAGTACCTTGTTAAACTGATGAATTTAATCTTTTTTTTTTTTTTAAGTTTACTGTTATTCACATTAAGGGGAAAAGCATCTGTCCTTTTTCACAACTGTCTTCTTGAGTGCCTATCAATCATCCAAGTATTCTGAAACAAAAACGTTCACTCAAAATGTTTTATTGATTTGGAAGTTGTTGCTGAGTTTTGGCTAGAAGGTGGACTTGGGGGGTGTCACCATGACAGGGGGGATAGAGGCTTTGCGGATTGTCTTGCAAGTATTTATGTTCTAGAATTCAACTATAAGTCTGTATTTAATTATATGAACATTTACATTCCTCAAGTATGCTTTTTTAAAAACTTGATTTAAAAAATCAAATCTATAATTTGTAATGCCTCTTAAGTCACAGTTGGGATTAAACTGTGATTTATTCAGGAGTTCTTCACTGAGTTGAGAATTCTAACATAGTTTAGCAGTAATAGACATCTCAGTGTAATGAACTAATACGAAACATTTAGCCACTTGTAAATTCAGCAGAATACATTGTATATCTTGATTGCATTTGTTATGATGATGATTGGTCCTTCAAATTCAGTAATAAAACTTTGTTTTTCCTAGGGAAGCCCCAAAAGGAGCACATTATCTTTCTAAAAGCCTGGATGATGCCTTAGCTCTTTTGGATTCACCAGAATTAAAAAGTAAAGTAGACATGGTTTGGATTGTTGGAGGCACGTCGGTTTATAAGGTACGTTTAAAGTGCTCTTATATTATTCAATTTTCTGCACTGGGAGAAGGATGACTTAAGTTATTTCCACTTCAGGAAGTGCAGGGGTAAGCCTTTTCCCCATTTGACCTAGTAGACTCCATTGACAAAGCAAGCCTTAGAGGAAAACGTTTTGATTAACAAGTTAAAAATGTCTGTCCAAGTAACCAAATATTGGTCTTGCAATGTCATACAGTCACTGCACTTTTGAGAGCTTTTCTTAACTACCTAAATTGCTAGGGTTTTACACCAAGATTTTGTGCTGTTTTATTTTACTGAGAAAGGAAACTGGCCATAGAGGATGTGAGAACAAAGAAAACTGATCCAGCATTTTTAGCCAGAGAATGGTGCTTTATACAGGTATGCAAATAAGAAGAGAGGATTTAAAGAGAGCTAGCAGGTAGTAATGTCAGGAATAAGAGGAGATAAAAGGAGATAAACGTAAGACAGAATGTAGAACTGACTCATTTTCCCATCCAGCAACCAGACATTCCTACTGCTCCCACTGCCCAGGCTTTTCTTGATGTCCATGTGCCAGAAAGTACATGCCTCTTTATTCTCTCGGGACTGTCTTTGCAGAAAGCCGTATATGGCCAGCAGTTTTCCTGCAAATGCCAAGTCCTTCTCTTCTTAAGTAAGGTATTAGCTGTGTAACAAGGTCTGCAGTAAAACCAGTTGTCTTGTGCTTTGTTTCCTAAGCCATCTTTCTCCCTTCTCCCAAACCTTTCCTCTTATCTTCATCTTGTACACATACAAAATTTAGCCAGCTCTCCATGTCCCCATACGCTAGAGTCCCTGAAGTCACCTTTTCAGCCTCTACACAGTCCAGGGTATGCCATTTAATTCTCAGTTGATTTCATTATTTTCTAATATAATTTGCACTTACCATCAAACAGCACAACACAAAATATGATGTCCATCAAGCTTAGTTCCCTGCACATCAGTCAGGAGAAGCATTCTTTCTTCTGATTTAAAAAAAAAAGTCTCTGGAATTATAAAGCATACTTTTTCTGATAATAAAGGAAAACATTTCCTGTAAAAAGATTATTGTTACTCTACCTTTCTTTTAATTATTTATTTACTTATGTCTTACAATCAATTTTGTATGTGATGAAGTCCAGCATGCGTTTGATGTCCAAATACATTCAATCTGTATACACATATTATCATAGAAATAACCTATCCTTCACTCTTGGCCATTGAAATGCTTGCTTTCTGGTAGTAAGTGGCAAATTTATTTCTGCAAACAGATTCTGTTCAGATTGGGTATAATATCAGAGCGTGAGCAAGAGTCTAGATTTGGCTTCTGTTTGTAATTCTGCAGGATGCAAAGTGTGAGCAGAAGCAATTGTGCCTGTGCATTGCCCCCATATTCATCTAGTGCTGCAAAGAGTGATTATTTCTATGCTATAGTTTTTTCTCTTTTTTTCTTTTAGTATCTGGCTGTTATGGAAAACAATATGATTTTTGAAACAATTACTAATATTTAAATTATAAGTTAGCAGTTTTGGTTAGGACTACTTTTGCAACCTATTAATGTTCTGATACGATTGGAGGCAGCCTGGGCTATAGTGATCATGCCTGTTGGAGTTTGTGAGCTGGAAGAATGCAGCCCTGGCAAAAAGCAGAGTCAGGACCCTGAACTTCAGGAGAGCAAAATTCCAGCTGCTCAAGGAACTGCTGGATGGGATCTCCTGGGAAACTGTCCTTAAGGGCATGGGTATAGAACAGAGCTGGCAGCTCTTTAAGGACACCCTTCTGAGAGCACAAGAGCTCTCCATCCCCCAGCAGAAGAAACTGAGCAGAGGAGGCCGGCAACTGGCATGGCTGAGCAAGGACCTGCAGCTTAAACTGAGGAAAAAGAGAGAAATGTACACAAAGTGGAAGCAGGGTTGTGTAGCCTGGGAGGATTATAGGGACATTATCCGCATGTGTAGAGATAAGATCAGATGATAAAGATGATCAGAGGGCTGGAGCACCTCTCCTATGAAGAAAGGTTGAGGGAACTGGGCTTGCTTAGCTTGGAGAAGAAAAGGCTTTGGGGAGACCTCATTGTGACCTTCCGGTACTTGAAGGGAGCGTTTAAACAGGAGAGGGGACAATTGTTTACATGGGTGGATAGTGATAGGACAAGGGGGAATGGTTTTAAACTGAGACAAGGGAGATTTAGGTTAGATATTAGGAGGAATTTTTTCACTCAGAGGGTGGTGATGCACTGGAACAAGTTGCCCAAGGAGGTTGTGGATGCCCCGTCCCTGGAGGCATTCAAGGCCGGGCTGGACGTGGCTCTGGGCAGCCTGGTCTAGTGGTTGGCGATCCTGCACTCAGCAGGGGGGTTGAACCTAGATGATCTTTGAGGTCTTTTTCAACCCAGGCCATTGTATGATTCTATGATTCTGTGATCAGCATGAGGAATATTATTTGAAATCTCAGGTGTTATCCCTCTTTCAAGTATTCACTCAGGCTATTTCAAAGGATTTGTAATTCACTAGGGATAAATCTGACTGTTTTGTAAAGATTCCTATACCCATGATCTTAATGTGATCTTAATTAAAAGTATTTGGTGGAAACCATACACCTCTACCAAAACTGCAGGTAATATTTTAATGCCTATATTAAAGATGTAAAAAGGATTGCTGGTGTATTTCTTATGTCATGTAGAGATGTGTGGGAAGTAAAAATACCAATCAGTAATTGAAGTGAATCATTTTATTCAGTAAACATAGATACTTTCTTTTAAAGCACTGTTTTCGTCTTAGTGCTTTGAATGCCTCAAAAGTTTGGAACTGATTGTGTTCATTAAGTATAAGAAAGCGACTGTACATCAGTGAGTAAGCGCAGTAGGAGTGGTTTGAAGTAGGTACCACTGAGAACATGACATTTCTGCTTCTAGCAATTTGGGAGGTTTAACCAAAAGTTCAGATCTTTCCAATCAGGTGGAGCTTTATGAGGACAAGCCTTGATGAGGAGAGCACACCGCTCCAGAAAGCACTGTACTTTTCTTTTAGTCTTTCTTGCAGATGAGCTTCCCTATTCCAACCAAGTCCTTCTATATTCCTGATCCTTTTCCTTGTTTCTGTTCCTTCTTATTCAGAAGTAACACTGTAGTGCCTGCTAAATAAAACCTATTTGCATCTGAGTACTGCCGCACAACAGTGCAGTAGAGAGGTGTTTTTTTTACAAAGAAGAGCTAGTGTGTTATGATCCCAGTAAGAATGATAGTTATACCCTGTAAAGTGTCATTTTAAATGCTGTTTATTAGAGCTGACACTTTAAAGAAGGGCAGGATAGTATAAGTAATCCTAAGTCCTTTTTGATACTGGGAACTCCAAATTGTGCAGAATTGAACGTGCCTCTAATCCACACGCAATATGCCTTGCAGACCCCATCTATATAAGGGGTTACCACATTTGGCCATTCAAGCTATTGGAGGACTTTCTTACAAGAAAACAAGTCTACTCATCATTTCTGCTGTTAAACAGAAAGGATGTTCATGTGGGAATGTCTTCCTGCTCTTTTAGATAAAGGCAGGGGCATGTTGGAAGCTGTTTGCAGACTCCTCTATATCTATATCATCAGACTGAGTTTGTCCTTTGACCAAGGAATACATGCAACACACGCCTGTAGACCAAGCTGTGTGTTCAGCTTAGCGGAATGCAGCACAATCCTGGGCCTATGTAGGTTAATTAATATGTGGTTCACAGATTCCTCAACATACAGTGGTCTTCCAGTCAAGATCACTGCAAGAGAGAATGGCAAGCTTACATATACTTCTGCTGTACTTTCTCCTGCAAGGTTCCTTGTCACAAGCTTTTTGTGGATGACTTAGGGGCTGAGGAAGATTATTACAATGCCATTCTTGGAGTCTTCACCACTGCAGCTATTCTACCCTAGTTGATCAGTTATCCTTGGCACAGGAGTCTTTTGCTCAGGCGAGTGATATCCCATCACCATTCAGCTGTATACAGGAGGAAGCTGTCTCTTCTGGGAATTACTGACCTTTGTAACAGAAAACAGAACAGCTAGATATAGTAGGCATTTTAGTGGCAATAGGGACACATGAGGAGTGTTGGTTTTAGGAAGCAAAAGCAGAAAGGATTGAAAGCGGCTCCCACGGTCCCCTGAATTGTTCAAAATGGTTTACAAACTTCCTCCTACTTCAGAGTGCCTTTAAGGGTAATGAAAGGCTAGGCTCTTTTCAGCAGTGCCCAGTGCCAGTACAAGGGGTAATGGGCAAAAGCTGGACATGAGAAGTTCCATACAAACATGAGTAAAAGCTTCTTTACTTTGAGAGTAACAGAACACTGGAGCATGTTGCCTGGAGAGGCTGTGGAGTTTCATTCTCTGGAGATATTCAAAATGTGCCTGGACGTTTTCCTGTGCAACCTACTGTACAGAACCTGCTTTAGTAGAGGTGTTGGAATAGGTGATCTCCAGAGGCCCCTTCCAATCCCTACGGTTCTGTAATTCTGTAAGCTTTTGATGTGACTTGTTGTTGTCCGAGATCTTGCTCAGCACAGACCATCTTCTTAAATTTGACTTGACACTGATAGCTTCATTGGATTTTTGATCTCATATAGAAACAGGATGTAATATTGCCTCCAGTGAAGCTTTCGGACTTCTCACAGCATAGGTTTACACATGTAATTTCCTTAGATCTCAGTGTGATACCATACTGGATCTTCCAGAAGGAGCTGATGTTGCTACTAATTGTATGGATGAGGAAGGAAGAGCATGACAACCCAGCAAGGGCCAGTAGGTCATAGCAATTACAAAGACATTGTGTGGCTTTAGAGGTACTCTATGGTTTTGCATGAGCGCTTGATGTTTTAAGGGTCTTCTGCTGGCACCTGAGCTTGTTGTGTGTTGCCAACTTGCAGTAGTGACTCACTTACTGTCCCCTGAGTCTCTGTTAGCAGTTGGAGCATATCACATAAGCAGACTTTGTGTCTTGGTTTCATCCCCAAGAAGTTTAGTTCATGCACACCAAGTCTCTTCCCCAGTGCAACCAAGGCAGGGTAAATGGGGACAATTGGAGGCTTAATTTCAAAACCACATTTCTTTTCTGAGCTAAGACACTGATATGGATGCATTCTGTGTGGAAGCAATGTCTCTTAATTGTCTGTTAATGGAAAGGTTCGGGTCTTGGTTTTGACTCTGAGGAGACTAATAAATCTGCTCAATACCGGTTACATCAGTCTTTTTAAATTGAATTTAAACTGAGTGTTTAAAATTTATTTAGAACAACATTCAGATTTTACTGGGAATAGTGTGGTTTAACCCTGGCAGGCAGCACAGCACTCCTTAGCCAGTCACTCACTCTCCCCGTGTGGGATGGGGAAGAATTAGAAATGCAAAAGTGCAAGAGTTCATGGGCTGAGATAGAGACTATGTAAAGCAAAAGTTGCCTATGCAATCAAAGCAAAGGAAGGAACTCATTTGCTGCTTTCCATTGGCAGGCTGGTGTTCAGCCACTGCCAGGCAAACAGAGCTCATTATGTGTAATGGTTTCTTGGGAAGACAAACATTGTCACTCCAAACATCCGCTCCTTTTCTTCTTTACCCCAGCTTTCATTGCTGAGCATAATGCCACAGACATCCCTTTGGTCATTTTGGGTCCTTGTTCTGTCCCCTCACAGCTCCTTGTGCACTCTTAGCTCCTTACTAGTAGGGCAGAGTGAGAAGATGAAAAGGACTTGCCTTGGACTGCTCTGCATCAGCCAAAACACTGGTGTGCTATCACCACTGTTTTGATCAAAAATCCAAAAGACAGCATTTTCTGGGCCTCTACAAAGAAAATTAATTCTACCCCAGTCAAAACTATGACAAATAGGAGCAGTAAGTCCAGCATATCTCCAGATATTAAACAAGGGCTTTTTTAAAAAAAGAAAACATGCGTAGACTTACTTCTGTGCAAGGAATGGTCTTATAATCTGGTAGTTTTTAAGTGTTCAGTGTAGATTTTACTTTATAGAAATAACCAAACACAAATCCCAAATAATAAACCTAGCAGTAGAAGAAAAACTAGCAACGTAACTTGAAAAAAAAAAAAAGAAAAAAATGGATGACTCAGGTCCTCATAACCAAGGCCTCTTTAATAAAAACAAACAGGCTGTGTGTCAAACAAGCTTTCCCCTTGATAAAACAAGTTTTTCTACTGCATCTTGAACATTTAAAATTGTCTTTTATAATTTACACATTCCTACTCAGCTTCTTGCTTTCTCTGTGCTTCAGAAGCAAACAATGATGCTCAAGGTCACATTGCTGAATTACAGAATAGTATTCTTATATTAAATGTGGAGAACTTGTAATTTCATAACAGAACAAAAAGTTCTTCTTTCATATTAAGTTTTGTTATTTTTACTTTTGAGTTAATAGCTAAGATGGGCAATAAATGATGCTGACAAAGCATGTTTGGGGAAATTATTCAAGAAGGAGGCTTACGCTGGAAAATTAAATTTCCAGTAATCTCCAAGGAAAAGTTTTGTCTAATATCCATCCTCAGGTGTCTTCCTTATGTATTAGTATTTGACATACTGTTTTTGGTAATCTGCCCCATTTCATTCTTCCAAACTACTGAATGATTAAGTTGCTGCTTGTATGTAGTGCTGCAAGTCTCTTGCAGATGATTAACTACCCTTTTAAACAGAGTTTCTTAACTAAGTGTATAAGCTTCACTGGGTTTTGAAGGTCCTGAGTGAGATGTGGATGCCGTGTTTGTGAAGCTTCACATCTTCACTTTAGCATAATGATCGCTCCTTCAAGAGAGAAAAATATTAATAATTTGAGTTGCTGGTTTTATTGTGATTTTTTTCAAGCCTGCCAAAACTTTATTAACTAACACTATTATACTGAATTTTATGGAGTCTCCAGATATTCAGGACCTGTCTGCAAGCTTACCCATGTAGCGTATTGTAGGGAACATGCTTTAGCAGAGAGTTGTACTCGGAGATGTCTTGAGGTCCCTTCCAGCCCTGCAGTTCTGTGGTTCTGAGAAAATATACTTTTTAAAGATTACATTTTGATGTGTGTGAATTTCCTACAAGCAATAAATATGCTAATTTTATTGCCTTAACCACATGTAAAATAAAGTGGTTTTAAACTGCATAGCTGCTGAAATAGAGACTGACATGTATGCATTTTCATTTGGTTTTGAAATGTTGTGTTCAGCCAGAGATGTGATCAGGAACTGAGATTCACTTAGGAGGGAGCTGAGTAGATAATGTGTTTTTCTGTGCTAATGTGCTTTACTCTGCAGGTTCCAGTGCCATTGTTCCTGAGTAGCGCTGCTGTAAAAGAACTTGCTGCAAAGAGCAAGCTTCTCTGAGTTTTCTGAAGCCATTGACCTGGAGAGCATCACAGTACAGGCCTGAAAGATTTCTCTCATCTGTGAGAACCAGTACCAAAAGCAGAGTACTGACTGCATTGGCTTCTTTGTTCTCTTTCAAACTAACTAGTCTGGCTCAATCCTATTAACATTTTTGAAAGTTGGTAACGTTGTATAAAGTGAAGAGTAATTTTACTAAGCTACAGTAAATGACAGCGTCTCAAAAATTTCTTTGCCTGGAAACTAAATTCTGTATCTTTTGTTATGGAAGGCTTCAGACAGAGTGATTGGCATAGTTCTCCTGCCCTATGGAGAGAACCACTTCTGGCTGTGACAATGGGGGTAAATTTGAAGGAAGCAGAGTGTTTGTAATGTCCGTTCTTCCTTTCCCTGTCCCACCAAATTCATGATAATCTCACTTAATTATGCAGATGTATACAGTCCTGAGGGGTCTTGTGTCCAAAAAAGGCTGCTGTGTTCCCATTATGTAAACAAATGTAACGCTTGGTTATTGCAATGCCAGTGAATACTTCTTCAGAGAAGAATTTTCCTGTATGTATTTGAGCAACAAGGTGGAAATGCAAAGACAGTTTTACTCCGTTCTTATTACTCTGTTTGAGAAACGATTATAGCCATCTTACTGCAATTCCCTAACATCTCTTTTATATAAATGTGACGAGCTTACAGCATTACAGCTGATGGTACTATCCTTCTATAGAAATTTGTGTTCTGTAAAAATAAATCCTTAACTAGTGTAGCTATGCTTTCTGTCACTCAGAGGGTGGTGACGCACTGGAACAGGTTGCCCAGGGAGGTTGTGGATGCCCCGTCCCTGGAGGTATTCAAGGCCAGGCTGGACGTGGCTCTGGGCAGCCTGGTCTAGTGGTTGGCGACCCTGCACTAAGCAGGGGGGTTGAGACTCGATGATCTTTGAGGTTCTTTTCAAGCCAGGCCATTCTATGATTCTGTCAGAGCTTCTTTCTCTTACCTAGTAACAAATAAAATCATAGGAAATGGGATTACAACGTTAGCAATAGACTTGTGGATTTCTTTAGTTTGGCAACTTTATGGTTTCTCAGGCATGAGAGAGACACATCCAGCTTTTCTATTACACACATCAAACTATGTAAACTCAGAGAATTCTTAACATTGGAAAGAAAGGTGTAGTATTCCTATCATTCTTTGCTTGTTTGTTGTTGTGAGCAAACTGATTTGGCATTTCTATGGGAAAAAGTAATATCGTAGCTCCAAAAAGAGTTGCTTTTTAAGTTTCTTTTCAAAGGTACTTGATGAGGTTATAAAGTTTTAGAAGACCCTGTTCTAAACATGGACCCTGCTTTCCTCTTGACATTGGAAAGTTCAGTTCGTAAGGCTTATCTGTTTCTACAGGGTCAAAATGGGTAGCCTTTTCAGTAAAGGTCATACAGGATTTTTATTGCACTGGTCTTGCAGGGAACTGGTGATGGAAGCTACCACAGCATTCCCTCCCTCACCAGGTTTAGCCCTAGCAGCTCAGAAAGGAAGGGTAATAACCTCTCTCAGCCAAGCCCTAGGAGCATGGGCAGGAAGGGTTTTTCAAAGTGTTGATTCTCATGGTCATTATAGCCACTCTTCTAATTGAGAAGGCTTAACATTGGCAAGTCCTGTTACATACATAAGGCCTAAAGCTTTGGGAGATCTTTGGCTGTGAATTTTTTTTTTATATATAAACTAAATACTTTAATACTCTTGTGGCTTCAGAATGGATTTTAAAGGTTGAAAAACAGAAGACAAGTGGACAGAATGTTTCTTTAGAATTTTTCTCTATTATATTGTTCTGTTATTTTGTTTGGATTGGCAATGTTGTTGTCTAGCAGCAGAAAGACACTTCAAAAATAAGTGTTTCAGATAGCTACCTTGTCTATTTCACTTATTTTATGTAATCAGTGAAAGATTGGAAAAATAGTGTGCGTGCATCCTTCTGAAACCTGCAAATCTTTGAATGACTGGATGTAATTGTTTCCTTCTGCAGAAATTGGTTGCTATGCTGTCTGATTTGCAGTGGTTTGGTGATTAAACCTATAAAAGATTAATTTCCTATATAGTACTTTTGAAACTGTTTGTAATGTGCAGCTATTTGTTGCAGAGCTTTAGGGTTATTTTAACCTGTGTTCTACAGAGACAACTAAATCAAGGCAATCGTCCTTTAAGTGCAGACATAGACTACTCTTGTATGGCAGGCTGTCCAATAAAGCTGGAAATTATGGGGAATGTAATTCGTAGGTCATCTACTTCTTGATGTGTGATTCAGAGACAAGGGTATTGATGGTTACTTGGAAAAGACCAAAAAAACAAGGGTATGCTAAAATCTTTTCATGGGTATATGAAGGTATATGTGAGTAATAAAGGGCTGGTTCACTTGTGGGGGTGACTTTCCTCGGACAAGAGGACTGGTCTTGACACCTCAGCAGTCCTGTCCTCCCTTTCTTTTGGAACATCATTTCTGTTGGAGGAATCTTCTGGTGTTTCTGAAGGAACAGATCAGAAGCTATAGTTTTAATAGGCCGTGCTCTAAGATGAACAACAATCAGGTTTGCTTTTCCCTATTTCATCAAGCTGTAAAATCTTAAAGGGTTCAGTAGCTGCTACATAAGCAGACAACCTTATATGGAGAGCAAACATCTGTGCAGTTCCAAGTACTGGTACAAATAAGATCATAAGACAAGTGAGTGGATTATGGGAGGAAACCACAATTAATGAAAATCATACCAAGAATGTCATCGAGACCCCGTGTAGCAATGGAGTAAGGGAGCATTAATGAACGTGTGGTAAGGGTGCAGATTTTTAAAATACAGGGAACCACAAGCTCAGAAGTATCATCCTTTTGCTTTAAATATCTCCCCTTGCCTTGAAACAACTACTTCTGACAAGTCCTGCCCTAAAATCTAGCTTTTCTATTACATACATTGTCTTGAAATTTGCAAAATAAGGAAAAAACAAAGAGCTAGTACTGATCTACCTACTGGAAAGTGTAGCAATCAGAATACACAGTCAAACTGCATTTCAAATATGCTTCTCTGTACTCTCTATGATATCCTGTAATAACATCATGATGCTGGGCATCGTGCCACTTCCTGTCTACTGGGAAAGAGCGTGTAGGTTGTAATCATCTAAAGCCCATTGCTGTTCTACAGGTTCTTTTTGTTTGATATTTAGTTCTTATGCTCTACATAAGGCTGAGCCGTGTATACGTACAGACTCCAGAGCTGGTCTGGCTGACAGACGAAGGCATTTGCACTTTTTCTGTAGGCTGGAGGGCAAGCAGTCCGACAGCATGTTGAGCTGTCAGATGTAGTGTTTTCTGTAGCAGTCTGATGTAATGTTTTCTAGAGCGCAGAAGCCACCATCCCATCCCCTTCTTGCTAACGTCAGCTTTCTTTGCAGCAGCTGCGGTCAGTTGCTCCATTCATTCTTCCCTACTATTGCAGAGGCCTTAACTGAAGCACTAGAAAAGTTGCTATTGACTTGAGTAAAAAATTGATTTATACCTCTACTACAAAATAAAAGTATCTCAGTAAACAGAGCACAGTATTTTGTATTTATTTGTGAAGCAAATTATTCTTCCATTATTCTGCAGATGTAAGTTTCAACTCCTACAGCCAGCTCTTAGTTAAAAAAAAAAAAGAAAATTTTATATTTGTAAAGAAACTAGGTGAACACTAGTTCAATGCAGATGGATATTGTTGTGCTGTAACTTTCACTTTAAGGTATTCTCTAGAAATAGAGCTGCTTTTCCAGAAACCAACTTCTCAGCAAAGCTAGCAATTAATTTTATTGGATTAAGTTTGAAATTACTTGGTTCCTGTACTTGTCAAAGTAACACCTAATAGCATGATGCATGGTGAATCATTTTTAACAGCGTAATGCTCATTGCTAATCTGGGGGAAAGGGAGAAGGAGCAGTAAAGCACTACAACACATGTAACCAGGCACCAGTACAACATTTCTTACTCATGAGTTTGTGTGTGTTTGTCAGTAAGGATCTCACCTAGAAGGTATCTTTTTAAACTTTTTCATTCAGGAAGCCATGAGACTTGACATTGACATAGAGGTTTCAAACAGTGTTTTAGCACAAGATTATTAAAAATTTCATCGAACATGAATAGTACTGCATGAATAGTCCAGGTGTTTTACACAGAACAATTCAACTTTAATTGTTTATTTTATTTTTAAAGGCAGCAATGGAGAAACCCATTAATCATCGACTGTTTGTGACAAGAATTTTGCATGAATTTGAAAGCGACACATTTTTTCCAGAAATTGACTGTGAAGACTTCAAACTTCTCACGGAGTAAGTATCAGAATGTATAATAGTCCTGTGTTCTGAAGGGAGACCTAATAATTTGAGTGTGTAAGAATCCTGCTAAGGCCACATTCTGTTTGAATTCAAGATGCAAGTTTCTGCCATTCACTATAGTTACTTTTACATTGTCTTTGTCACATTCCAGACATGCCTTATGTCCTCTCTAACAAGATTACAGGAGGTTGAGAGGTAGCAGAAATACAAATGGATGTCTCAAGAATCAGCAGGAAAGGAACTCTGTCTTTCTGCTCCCATTTTGATTTCCAGCTAATTACAGACCAGCAGTAAAGAGAAAGTGTGGCAAGATGGGCTCTCTGTCCACAACCTAGGGTGCAGGAGTGGATTTGCAGTGAAGTTGTAGAGAATAAGTGGGGGCAGTGCAGAAGAATGTGGCCCAGACAAAGCAAGTGAGTGGGGAATGTTAGTTGCATTTTTCAACTTAAACAAATTCCAAAGTGCTCTGTGCCCTAGCACAAGCCCAGTGTAATATCCTGATTTCTGACACCAAAATCTCCTGCTTTCTCCAGGTAGTTTCCCAGGTATGCATTGGTTTTGGTCAATGAACAGAAATCAGAATTTGGTCTTTATGTAATAAAGCAGATAATTGCCCCACTGAAATGAAATCCTAACAGATGCTGATCTAGGAAAAAAAGTTTAAAATTCCTTCCTCCTTCAGTGTCAACATTACTCATACAAAGTCCTTACTCTGTCACAGGGAACTGAAGAGATTTTAAGAGTATCTATTAATAAAAAATTGTTTTAGTAACTCTGGAATAGAGGGGAACACTGCAGTAGGTAGCAATCACTTACATATACTTGTAAGAAGCACTTACTTTGTCATTTCCTCTAAACCATGTAATCAAAAGCAAAACAAAAAAAAATGTCTGTGTCACTTCTGCCTTTACAGACATTTTAAGTAACGTGGGAGGATTCAGTCAAAATGTTTGTTGTCTTTTTCATCTGTTTTACATCACAATCTACTTTTTCAGTTTAAAAAGTTGTCCATACATGTGGCTGATAGTAGTTAATGTGATTCCCAAAAATAGTTTATTGTTAGTATTCCTGTGATAAGGATGGTATTTTCATCTCCTTACCAGGTAACTCTCTCTCCTGATTGACTGGATAAATTACTGGTGATTTACAATTATATTATTTTCTAATTTTTATCCTTTCTTTTTTCACTTCCCTCCTCTCTAGATACCCAGGTGTCCCTGCTGATATTCAGGAAGAGAATGGCATAAAATACAAATTCGAAGTGTATGAAAAATGTGTCTTGGCACAATAAAAACAAAGCTTTCTTTAGTTCTATATGCAACCAGGCATTTTAAATTATGAAATCTTATTGACTGAAAGTACATATTACATACATATTACATCACTGTGAGAAAATCCTACTTGACAGTACAGTACCTCAGCTGTGAGAGATCCCAGGAAAGGCAGCCCACATTTTGAATCTGTACCCTGCAGTGGAAGTATGAGCATGGTCAGCAGAATTTACAGCTCCCACTCTGACAGTGAGAGTCTGCAAGGAGGGATCCTTACCTCCCTTTCATTGCTGATCAATCTGAGAGCAGGAGAGGTTTTTTTTTTGGTTTTTTTTTTTTTAATTTTAACCCCCAAAACTGTGCTGACTGTTTCCCCAAAGTATTTTTAAATCATCATCTTATGAAACCGTTTTGTGGGAAATTCAAGTAATGTTGCCCTTAACTGATGCCACTAGGTCTCCATTCTAACATCAGCAAGGGTTGCAGTGGACAATTGCAAGTTGATGCTATTTATGGCTGTTCTGCAGGACATAACATTGGCCAGTTTTCTAAGGGAAGTTTAAACCTTCATTTTGCATGCTTTTGAAAAGCAATAAGCAAGCCTCATGTATAAGAGAAAAACACATAAAGTATCAGCTTTGAACACCCGCTGAATTTCCCATGGCAGTTCTATGGCAGTAGACTGATGCAAAGAATACTTTTTGTTGTCTCAGTTTTCTCTGTGTTCCTTTTTCAGATTTAAAAATGTAAGTACTTTGCTATGCTGATCTTCTTTTTCCATATGTGCTTTTTACATCAATAAAGATTTAAATATCAATATAATATGATTGCATTAAATTGCAAAAAGTGTACTGCATTTTAATTTGCCAGCACCTTGTGAAAGGGAAGAAAACATACTGTTGCCAAGGGGATTTGGTGTTTTTCTGGTATTTTTTGTTATTTTGTAATGTAAGTCACAGTGACCCTGACAAGAGAAAATAGCTTCCCAAAAGCATTTATTATGTACCAGTTAATATCAAAAGATGGGTCAGTGTTAAAAGCTCTGCACAGCTCATCTGCAAAGTACTGTATTTATGGCAACTGACATTTATTTAAAGTGGAAGAAAACACTTTATGCAGTGTTAGATTATACTGTGATACTGATGTGAATATAGATGAGAAAATTTCCGCCTAAGTATGTATTGCATGAGATACAGTCAAAAGTTTTGCAGAATCACTCTGGTCTCAAAGAACTTCCACTTAGATACAAATGATTCTTATAAGAATATAAGAGGAAGTTTCTCTTTCTCTTTGTAGAATGACTTCATCCTCTCCAAGTTTAGCTACCTTCACTTGCCAACTTCTACACCAAATGAAGTCAACTTATGACTTGAGGAAATGGGAACTTTTGAAATAAAACTGTTCAGAATATGTTAATGACACAGATTCATTGCTATGCCACTCTGCCAAAAACATGCAGTTTGGTGTTCTGTTTTGTTTTAGTAAAGACACTGCATTTGGATGACACTTTTTGCATTAGGTGGTTGTGATATGCCATACAAATTCCAGTTAAGAATTATGAATGTGTATTTATTTCCTGTAAAATTTGGTCCAGAAGAAACAATTCTTCCTAAAGATTGACATACCAACCACTGGTGAATTAGATGCTGATTGAAGTAAATAGATGGGCAGAAGGTTGTAAGTCTCCTTACATTTACAAAGACAGTTTGCTGACAGGTGCATTATTTCCAGAGGGTGGTTACTTTGCAGAATTTTAAATCTGTGCGCTTTCAGAGATACCTTAGATTGTTCCTGAAATAATTAAGTCAAGAAAAAGCAAAGTTACTGGCTGAACTTTGTATGGGGCTGTGTTCAGAAGCAATACTTGGCTGTCTGACAGGTGGGCTCAGAAGGCACAGAATATCTGCGGTGCTCACCTAAACTGAACCCATTGCCGTCCCACATATAAATATTTTATACTGTTCTTCGAAGAAGAAAATATCTTTTGATCCAAATACAACTTCCCCATGTTTTGTTTACTCCCATATCTCACAGATATATGATGCTGTGAAAAGCTATAGATTCTAGTGCATGGAAAAATGTCACATTTTTCCTCATTTCCTTGCAGCTAAGTGCAATGAATAGCACCATGAGTGGCAATACAATTACCATCACCAAGAAAAGTATAGTGCAGATATAATTTAATCCCCCTCATTCATGCTTTCCCAGGAACAAAGTGTTCTAGACAGGTTAAAAATTAAATTTTTAAGGATAATAGTAGTTCTAACAAGATTGCTAAAACCAGAGGGTCCGCTTAAGAGGTGAAATGCAAACCATTAGTGTTTCTGCTACTTGTCTTTTTTTCATTATCTCTCTTGTCTGAAAGTGGACAGCAATTTCTATTTTGTTGTAGAAAGCTAATGTTTTAAGTAGCTCGCTAGTATTATTAGGGTCACAGTGTATTCAAGGACAGAATTGGGAACATTCCAACAACAAATTGCTGCCACAGAGAACAATTCATGAAGAAGAAAGGTAAACCCTAAGTAATAGGAGTTTGTAATTTAGCTAACAGAATATTAGTATATATACAGAGCATCAGGGAAAATAGGAAGGGAAAAATGACAGTGATTAGCTTATGCATGTTACCTAAGTAGAGCATCAATTGCATTTGACATGAGCTCCTAACTGGGGCCAGACAACCATATTGTCTTCATCAAACTACAGCTAATTTGTCAAAGGTTGACGCCTAAAACCAAAGTAATTCTAAAGTGTTCATAAGCAGTGCTAATAGAAAAGGAAGGTGTGAGCAGGCAGTGGCTGATTTGGAGAGCAGTGAAAAAGTTACAGCAAGGCTTGTTTGTCCATCATTGCTGACAATGAGGTCTTGCTTCAGTATGAAACAAGGAGATACTTACCTCATTAAGCAGTTCTTCAACTGTCTCTGCATGCCCAGCAGGACTAGGAATGAAGCCTACCAAGTTAGGATGCAATCAGAAAAATCTTCTGAAGAGGCAGGTCCTAGAACAAAAGGATGAAGATGGGGAAAAGCCGGGTAAGAAAATTGTTTTCTAGAAAGGTTACACAATTTCTTGTGTCAGTTTGTTTTGTAACAGCAAATATTACTGCAAAAACATTTTCAAACAACTGCCCCAGGGTAGAGTACTTGTAAGATAATACGAGAAAGAATTTCAGGAGTGAAGATTTTTCAGGATTTAAGTGTTTCAGTGGCTGTCTTTGCCCGCTGCACTGAAAGCCTCAGCCACAAATCCTATACTGAAGTGCCGAAGCTGCTTCTGAAAGTTTAAGTCCCACCCCAGAGTATCCAGTAGCCTGAGAGTTAGCACTGTGCCCAGACTGGTCTTCTCCTCCTGGGGAAAGGCATACATTTGTGTGGCTCCATGCAGGGAACCTACCCATTTTTAATTGGCTTTCAATTATAAAGACTTCTACTTGCTCTGGGGTGAATCCTGTGTTGTTTTCTCATTTCCCACCTGCAGATTATTGTGTGTCCTTTCACATATCATCAAAGCAAAGTTTGTAAGAAGTCTTTTATCAGATTAACTGACATGATTGGAAAAAGAAAATGCAAGCTTTCAGGCCTGGGGTCCTTTTCTGATTATATTCTCAAATGAATGTTTATCAGAAGAAAAACTCAAGTGACCCTTTCCACTGATGGAACTGTGGGGCCAGTAGCTCCTCGTGACAAGCAAACTGGAACTGTAATGTCATCACACCCTTCAGCTAGACCTAGATTATATGTACACCAGTCTCCAAGTATACTAAGAAATAGTGCTTTCTATGGCTCTAGCTAGGTTGTATGACACGCAGAAGAGAGATAATTAATTTCATAATTAATTCTAAATTAAATTCTCCTCATTTGTCTTTGGTAAAAATAGGCATTCTGTAGTGGAGTTTTTCTTTCCTCACTTAGTACTTTTGTGCATATTGTTATTTCGGTCAGCTAAAATTGATTTCTTCAAAATATTGAATCTCAGTGTCCTTCATGCAATTAATTTTCTCTTTCCAATGGAATATTGTTTTTCTTGTCATACAGCAGCTACACCATTGTCTACTGCATAATTGACAATATTTTTTTTGTAGTATAAAATTCCAAATACCTTTAGAAACTACTGCAGTGCACAAAGGGTACAGACAACTTTCTGCTTTAATTTAAGTAATCCTCCCTTTCATCCAGTATCTTATTTTTATTCATATGAGGGAAATCTGTTTCTTTCATGTTATAGACAAATAACTGCTTAGCCTGTTCAGAGTATTATGTATATATTCAGGAAAGAAAACAACAAAAAAAAAAGACGTGTAATTAAACTGTGAATGTCAATTTTTTCTTATCAGTACCATGAAAGTTTCAGATGGAATTGATCATGGCTTGTACAAATTTCAAGCAGGCCTGTTAACATTGAAAATAGTATTGGATGTCTTGAACTGTTAGGTGACTTTTCATCATTTTTAGAAAACAAGTACTTTTTGACCAGAAATCACTATACAGAAATAAGTAAGTAAGTTCTTACTGTATGAAAGAGAGCATATTTTGCTACTGTCTTACTTTAAAGACGTGCCTGACACCATCATGTTAAAACATTTAGAAGTAGGAAGGCTGCTCTGAAAGTAACGCTACTTGCTTTATGATGTTGCCCCATGAAGGTAAAGGCAGAGGTTGGTGGATGGCAGTAGAGGTTGAACCTTCTTGCCAATATTGTTACATTTAATTGCCATGTGACAGATGGCAGCAGAGGGGCAGTCTGACACAATGGTGTCTGACATAGAGGTGCGTATGGAGCAAAGGTTTGTCGTGGAATTCTCCATGCAGAAAAAATGGCGCCTGCTGACATTCATCAATACTTGCCAAACATACATGGAGATCAAACAGTGGATGTTAACAGTGAGACAATGGGTGATGCGTTTCAGCAGTGGCAATAACAGCAGTGGGTCACCTCTTCTGATGCAGATTTTTATGAGTGCAGCAGTGTTTTGTAGCTGAGAATATGCTCTGCCAAAGAGTGTTCATACGCTCTCTGTACCTGTTGTAGTTTCCATGTAGATAAATAGGAGGCATTACTTTCAGAGCACCCTACGTAACTTATTACACAGTCTATTTTCAGTTTTTTTGAATACACTTATGAGAAAGTATCAGTGCTATGGATGTTCACATACTAGGTTAGCAGCACCTGATTCATGCACAAAGAAATAAAAACATGAGCAAAAGAGCTTTGTCCTACGTACCTGCGGAACTACTACACTTAAGAGTCCAGCGCTGGCATAGCACACCATTGCTAATGGATGTGCCTATGCTACAGGACATTTCAGTGCAGTGTAGCCCCTAAAATTGTCCTCCTACCCATCATAATTATTCCTGCAAGTATCACATGAGCAGTTCCCAAACAGTCAATTTTTTAACTGAAGTAATTAGCCAAAATACACCAAACACTTCAGAGAGCATATTTGTTCCAGAAAGAAGCCTCCATGTCACAACCAGATAATTAAAACATGCCTGAAAGAAATTGAGAGAAATACCATCTCTGGTATTAACTCACTGGAGCTGAAGCAGTTATACCAGGCCAGGTCAGTAGAGCCTGTGTCAGAGCTCTTACCTGATGTGATCAATCCAATTAGAGACCGTTAGCAAAGAAAGTACAATGTGAAGTACACATAAAAATCAAAATTACCTAAGAAACCAGTAAAGTAATAAGATGTTATTCTGGATTCTAAACTGCGTGGAGAGTTTCAACTTTGTGAAGGTAGACTCTTAATGGACCTTAATTTCTTCTGTTTGGTTTTGCTTATTGTTTTTGAAATAAAATACCATTTCTCTATACTCTGCACACTGCCTCTGTCTCTTTTAGACCTTCTCCAGTATCTCTGGATCATAGGCAGAATGTCTTTTCCTTATTTTAAACAAGCAAACTGTTGTGCCTCTTACAATTTTTAGGAAGCACTGTCACTTATAATGTGCTAGTGCATTCCTTCCAGCAAACAGTTCCAGCACAGTAAACTACTGCCTCTTTACACATTTTAAAATGTATTAGTTTAGGTACTAAATTACTATAATATTAATTTCAAGTTTAGATCCTTCATTTGAATAGTTTCTTGGATGTGTAGGCTAAAGTTGGTTGGAGCAAGGTTGGTTTGGTGAGCACTCCAAATAGGCATGATAACCAGCATGTTTACAGTTCCCCATAGAAAGCACAATCCACAAAGTCATGTTTTGGATCAAAACATTTCCATTCTTTTTTTTTTTTTTCTTTTTTTCTCCTCCCATTAAAAGCATGGAGCAGCTCTCTTCTCTCATCCCAGCCAGAGTCTTGGTGGCCCAGGGAAGGCCCTGCTGAGCTCAGGCTCCTTGCTGCATAGGCAGGAATCCAATCCCTGCAGCCACCTTGCCAAAACACAGCTCTCAGGCTTGAGGTCTGCAGTCCAGCTCTGGTTTTCCAGCAGCTTGTTGAGCAGGCTGCTATAAGATAGATGTGTTTCTTTAGTTTTACTGTCTGCCTGCACGTATTTGAACAAAAGTTTGTCAAGGATCAGTGCAGTGGAATGTTTTGGTCAATTAAACTGAGTGCTGCTACTCTGACCATAAAACTTTCCCCTGGTAGATATCAACTAGCCCATATGTCATAATATTATGAGAGGTCTGGGTAGACAGAGATCTTGAGAGACACAGAAAGAAGTGTAACAAACTAAATGTCATGGGCGTATGCAAACATCTTCTGTGTTTTAGAACAAACTTTGTGCTGCGTTGATGTATTTCCTGCTTTGGTTTTCCACCCTCCTTCACAGTTAACATAAAAATTGTTTTCTTGATATCAAGAGTTGTTTTTTTATACCTAATTAGAAGTAGACAAGAGTGAGGAGGTTGTGACATCTATCTATCTATCTATATATACGGTTCTTAGTTTTTTGGGGTTTTTTAAGTCTAATTATCTTTCTAAAAGTGCTCTTCTCGGAACTGGTGTGATAGACTCTTTTTGTAAGTAATTTCTGTTGGCTATCATAAGCACAACAAAACAGTGCAAGCACGGACAGGAGGCACAATAAGAAAGTGTACGAGAGCTGCAGAAACCACACAAATGAAGATGCCTAAGCAGCAGAACTGATGAACCATGCACAAGTGGTGCAATAATTTGCACAACAGGTCTGAAAAGAGCAGTAACTTTCCTGAAGAATGGGTGTTTGATGTACATGCCTATCTCAGGCTGTATAGAAAGAATACTAACAACGTGAGTGAGGTGCAGAGAACAAAAGAAAACAAAGATAATAAGACCTGCAAAAAGAAACAAACATCTGTGGACATTCTCACAACTTAGTTTTTTGAAGATGAGGTTAAAGAGTAGCCAAAGAACCTGCCCTTGGGATGTTGTTTGTCGTAATGGGTTATTCATACATTCATCCAGATCTTAGTCATGCCTGTGCCTGACCGATCCCATCAAGCACTTTAAAAAGTAGGATGGCACAAATCTCTTTCACATTCCTCCTGGAAACTTATCTCCTGTGATGCCTAAGAAAGCCCTTCATAGCATCAAGGCTGCTGGCACTCTGTGACTGCTGTGTATTATACAGAATATGACTGATTATTTCACTGTTACTTTGCCTTGAACTACCCTATTTGTTTACTGCATTCACCTGTTGTCTTTTATTATATGCCAAGATGACAAAGTCTTTGAGGCAGCAGCTGCCTTTTTAAATAGATGAGTGCAGAACCTTGCACAACACAGCACTACAGACCCTGCATTTAACAGCATTTGCAGGGGAGGGAAGACAGTTGCCACAGGTACTGTTGTAACATCCACACATGCTCACTGCAGTAAGTTAGCATGGCAAAAGGAAGTCAAAACTTCTGAAGAATGTTGTGTGTGTGCTTGCTGTTGCGGTGAACTTTTATAAGAATTGGCATTCCACGAAATTATTTGTGGAATATCATAGATACCTGCAGGAAATCCTGTCATCCACAGCCCTGCCAAAAAGGACCTGGGGGTACTGGTGGATGGCCCAGAAAGCCAACCACATCCTGGGCTGCATCAAAAGAAGCATGGCCAGCAGGTCAAGAGAGGTGATATTTTTCCCGTTCATTGCAGGGGATTTGGACTGGATAACCTTTAAAGGTTCCTTCTAACTCAAATGACTCTATGATTCTGTGATGAAGGATAGTCCACAAGCATCATTAGAGGCAACAAGCAGATAAACTAGTACAGTAATATGATCAGGAGTAATCAGCATGGATTCATCCAGGGAAGTCATGCTTGACCAATCAACTGCATATGAAATTACTGGCCTGCTGGATGAGAGGAGGGCAGTAGATATTGTCTACTTGGATGTTGGTAAAGTCTTTGACTTCTCTCCTGTAAGATCCTCATAGATAAGTTGATGAAGTATGGGCTGGATGAGCAGACAGTGAGGTGTATCAAGAACTGGCTGAACAGCTGGGCTCAGAGGGTGCTGGGGAGTGGCACAATGTCCAGTTGGAGGCCAGTCACTAGTGGAATCCCCCAGGAGTCAATAGTGGATCCAGATCTGTTTCTCTTCTTCATTCATGACCCCTCAGCAGGTCAGCAGACAATGCAGATGAAGCTCCTCATAAACCAGAAGGATGTGCTGCCCTCCAGAGGGACTGAGGCAGGCCAGAGAAACAGGTTGGTAGGAACATCATAAAGTTCAGCAACAAGAGGTATGTCTGACACTATTTCCCACAGTATTCTTCTGGAGAAACTGACTGCACATGGCTTTTACAGGTGTACAGCTCACTGTGTGAAGAACTGGCTGGGTGGCCAGGCTCAAAGAGGCACAGTGAACGGAGTTCAATCCAGTTGGCAGTCATTCACCAGCAGTGTTCCCCGCTGTGGGGGCCAGTTTTATTTAGTATTTTTATCAGTGGTCTGGATGAGGTGATTGGGTGTGCCCTCACTTGAGGTTGCAGCTGATACTAAGTTAGACAGGACTGTTGATTTACTTGAGGATAAGAAGGCTCTCCAGAGGGATCTGGGTAGGCAGGATGGATGGGCTGAGTCAAATCAGATGCCAGTCAACAACACTAAGAGCTGGGTGCCACACTGGATCATAACAACCCCATGCAGTAGTGTAGGTTTGGGGAAGAGGGCCTGGAAATCTGCCTAGCAGGAAAGGGCCTCAAGGGTGCTGGTTGACAGCTGGCTGAACATGAGTCAGCAGTGTTTACACGAGTCCAAGAAGACCAGCAGCATTCTGGCCTGCATCTGAAATAGTGTAGTCAGCAGTACCAAGGAAGTGACTGTCCCTTTGTATGCAGCACAGGTGAGCCTAGAACTCGAGCGTGTTCAGTTTTGGGTCTCACTACAAGAATGATGCTGAGTTGATCGAGCATGTGCAGAGAAAAGCAATGAAGGTAGTGAAGGAACTAGAAAATGAGATATGTAAGGAACAGCTAGGGGAACTGTGCTTCTTTAGACTGGAGAAGAGAATGCTGAGAGAATGCCACATCACTCTACAACTACCTGAAAAGAGGTTGCACTGAGAAGGGTGTCAGTCTCTTTTCTCAGGTGATGAGTGACAGCATGCAAGGAAATGGCCTCAGGTTGTGCCAGGGGAGGTTTAGATTGGATATTAAGAGGAATTTCTTCACATCAAAAGTGGTCAAACACTGGAACATGCTGCCCAGGGAAGTGGTGGAGTCCCCATACCTGGAGGTATTTAACAGACTTATGGATGTGGCACAAAGGAATATGTTTTAATGTTGGTAGGTCAGGTTGATGGTTGAATTTGGAGGTCTTGAAGGTCTTTTCTAACCTAAATGGTTCTGTGATTCTGCAAGAGCAATGTTCTGCACTACCTAGGAAAGAATGAACCCAAGCACCAGCATATGCTGGGGGCCACCCATCTGGGAAGTGGCACTGTAGAAAAGGACCTGAGGGTCCCAGTGGATGCCAAGTTGAAAATAAGTGAGCAATCTGCCCCTGAAACAAAGAAGAAAAAAAGGTGTCATGGGCTGCATTAGACAAAGGATTGCAGCAGGTTGAGGGACCTAATCCCCTCTCCTCTGCATTGGTGGGGATGATGTGTCCAATTCTTCCCTTTCCCTCCCAATTCCAAGTACAAGACAGAGCTACTGGAGAGAGTTCAACAAAAGGCCACTACAATGACAAAGGACCTTGAGCATCTCTCCTGTGAGGAATGGCTGAGAGAGCTGGGACTGTTCAGCCTAGAGATGCTCAGGGGTGATTATATCAGTGTATACAAATCCTCCAGGGGAGAGTGCAGAGAGTGTAGATCCAGGCTTTTCCCAGTGGTGCCAAGGAACAGGTCAAGAGGTAATGGTCACAAATGGAAACATATTCTGTCTGAACATCAGGAAACACTTCTTTATTGTGTAGGGGACTGGCACAGGCTGCCCAGAGAGGTTGTCACTTATGCCTTTTTGGAGACCTGGACTTTGGGGGTCTGGACCAAAACCCATCCAGACACAGTTCTGTGGTGGCCCTGCCGGAGTGAGGGGATTGGCCAGATGATCTGTAGAAGTCCCTTCCAATCCCATCCAGTTTGTGATTCTGCAAAGGTGTCTAGTAATATGGCGTGAAATTTCATGGGCTTTTTGTAGTAACCTGAAAGTCCACTGCAGAAAATGTGTTTGTATGAGATGGTCAGTTTAGAAAAATGGTACCAAGGAGTTAAGATCATAGAATCACAGAATATCCTCAGCTGGAAGGGATGCATAAGCACTATCAAGTATAACCCCTGACTCCACACAAAGCAATCTAAGAGTTAAACTAGATCTCTGATGGTAGTGCTTTCCGAATGTTTCTTGAACATCAACAGGCTTGAGGCTCTGCGTACTGCCCTGGGGAGCCCTTTCCACACCCACCGCCCTCTGGGGCAGAACCTTTCCCTAACACCCAACCAACCCTCCCCTGATGCAGCTCCACGCTGTTCCCTCAGGCCCTGTCACCATCACTAGTGAGCAGAGCTCGGCACGCCTCTCCGCTCCCCATAAGGAATCTGGAGAGTAGAGTATTGAGGTTACCCCTTAGTCTTCTCTTCTCTGGGCTGAACAAACCAAGGGACATCATCTATTACTCCTAAGTCACATCCTCTCATTATTTTGCTCTCTTTGTTGCCCTCCTGTGGACACATTTTAAGATTTTATTTTCTCAGATAATCTCAGAAACATAGTACATGGCAACTGTGAGAAGACATTGATGCATTATATTTGACAGGATTTTTTTTAAACTTTTGTATTCCTGAGTTTGTGCTGGAAAACATACAGGTTGGTTTCATTGGAATAAATGTCTCTCATTCAAACCACTTCTGGTGCTGAGGATGATTTCCAACCACTCCAGAAAATACAATGTAGCCTACTTCTCCTGAGACCAATCTATAGGAAGTGTCCTTGCATTAAAGTGGTATTGCAGAGAAACTTTTGTGTACTAGTCACAGAAAAAAATCCCGGGTACTGGGACTTATTTTCTGCCAGGTCCGTTCATTGTTAGGCAACATCAAGTACCAAGAAAGAAAAAAAAAAGTCTCTCCTGGCATGCTTTAAGAGAGTTGCTTCTGGAGAGAAAGCAAAAGAAAAAAAATCCATGCTGTAAGATAATCCTATATTGACGTGGGGGCCTTCAACTCCAACTGGGGCTACAGGCACCCCTGCAGAGAAAAACATATCAAACTAAGTAACCATCTGGCTGGTTTTAGACTTGTTTAATAATGAACAAGTTTAAGAGTTTAAGTTTAAAAACTGTGCAAGAGAACTAGAATCACAGAATCATGGAATTCTTAAGAGTTGGAAGGGACCTTTAAAGGCCATCTAGTCCAGCTCCCCTGCAATGATCAGGGACATGTACAGCTAAATCAGGTTGTCCAGGGCCTGGTCCTGCCTCGCCTTGAAAGTCTCCAGGGTAATTTATGAAATGGCAGACCTCTTAGTCCTCCTACAAATAAACAGGACCCAACTCCTTTTTTTCCTTTGGCAGTTTTGCCATCTGAAGTGGCTGGGTATTATTGCAGAGTAAAAGCTGAGTATACCCCAAGGCAGAACTGCTTCGGGCTGTACTGAAAAAGGTCTCAGACAAATTTCTCAGCTTCTCTTATGGCTCTAGGTGATCATTTTTACTTATGAATGGTACTCTTGGAACAGACCTGTAAGCTGTTTGAAGTACGGATTCCCTTTAGGCACCAAAAGCTACAGCCATGTTTCTGGTAGGGTTTGGGCACAGCCACAGGCAGGCTGAAGGCAGACTCTGAGCTTGTTTGGGAAGCCAGCCAGGGGCAACCAGCAACAGATCATCTGCCTCAATTTCTCATTAAACGCCAATAAATTCATACCGTTAGGTGGTAGGAAGCAGCAAGGTCACCTAGAAGGATTTTAGATGGGTTGTTTCTTTCCTTTACAACAGCTGCCCTTCACCACGGAGGGAGAACAGAGGTCTATAGCGTGGCCAGGAGATCATTTTGTAGAGGACAGCCATGCCTGGCTGAGGGAAATGGAGGCAGTGGTGGACACTGGAACGCCCAGAGCCCACGGCGGGAGACCACTGCCACAAGGAGATGGGCAGCAAAGGTGTGAGGGCCTCCTACAGCCCTCCCCTGAGGAGGAGACGGGAAAGGCTGAGTCGGGGCAAGAGGTGCGAGTGAGTGTGAGGCAGTGGGGTGTGGCTGTGAGGGAGCAGGGTTGTGAGGGCCGTGAGATGTGGGCACAGCAGCTCCCAGTTCCGCTCCCGTCCCCTCCCGCTGAGCGCGGCCGGAGGGGGCCGACATCCGCGCAGCCGGGAGCCCTCCCCGCCTCACGTCTCGCCCCGCTGGCCGCCAGCCGCTTTATAAAGCAGGCGGAACTTCCACTTTCTGCCTGAGCGCGTGGAAGGGAGGCGCGGCTCTGCCTGGGAAGGCGGCGGGCGGCGGGACGCTGCACCGGCCCCGAGGAGCTGCGGCGGGAAACAGGTGAGGAGCGAGCGGGGCAGTGTGACGGGACCCCGCGGGCTTCGGACCCTTCGGCGCTGGCGGGCTCCTCTGGAGTTAAGGGCAGCGAGCGTTGCGGTCTGGAACTCTCCAACACTCCTCCGAGGGCAGCAAGGCAGTGCTCGGTGAGTGGGGAGGCTGCAGGCAGCGCCCGACCGTCCGCTCTCAGCTCAGCCTGGCGGAGGGGCGGAACGGGGCGCGCCGCCCAAGTGTTCGTTGGTGTGGCGAATGGCCCTTGGTTTGGTCCCGGCAGCTCCCTGGGGCTGTGGGGGAAACTTTGGCTCTGTTGCGTTGGTAATTTGTTAATTAGAAGTCGTTTTTTACACGCGGCTAAATGTCAGTGGAGGAGATCGGAGTTGTTAAACTGACCAGGAGAATTCACGAAGTGAATCAATCACAAATGTACTTATGGCTTCGTGCTCCTTCAGTGGCTGAGCCCGCCTCTGCCAGAGGGGAGAATCGCTGACTTAATTGTAGTGGAATTATTTTGGACTCCCTGAACACTGCTGTGAAAAGTTGTGTGTAATGCTGAGAGTGTGGGACATACAGAGAAAATTTGGCTCTAACTTTGAAAAAGTGAGGAATACCTTGCAATAACATCGATTCATAGCATCCTTTGCTACACTCACTTAGTGAAAATGTCTCTACATTATAACATTGATAAGTGTTTTGCCCCTTAGTTTTGTGATTATTTCCATTGTTACCTGTAGCAAAATGCTGTCAGAGTTTCTCCTGGTAATTAGAGTCATACATGGTTTGAGTTGGAAAGGACCCTTAAACACCATCTAGTCCAACTACCCTGCAATGAACAGGGACACCTACAGCTCCATCAGTATGCTCACAGATCAGGAAGCAAGGGGTACAGGACAAAAACTAAGTGCTAAAACTTTTAAGTTCCAGTGGCTTTTCCCACTCTGATGGCAGCAGAACCTCTGTCAGAATAGAGCTCTAGGTTATCACTGCTTTGTAATTGCCTGCCAGACCTCAGGATAGGACCCAGCACAGATCCACAGTGCTGCATCACCACTCCTTGGAAACAAACCATCACTGCCCTCAGAAACTGATTTTCATTCTACCAGGTGCCTTGTGCTTCTTCATCCCAGTCTCCAGGAGAACTTTGCTCTTTAAAAATAAAATTATTTTCTCTACAAACAGAAGAACTATTCCTAGAATGCGATTTGCACAAGAACATTAGAAATTTGTGAATGTTCTGAAAGACCACCTTATAATCTGTGATGTCACGCAGTTCCTCATTCCTTGAAGAGCTGTCCCAGTACCAGGCTGGCTCCTGTGGCTCTCCTGACGTCTCAGTAACACATGCAATTGTTCCTGGCATCACAGCTAATGAGAATAGAGCATGTATAATCCCAGTTTGAGTAAATCTGCTGGGGAGTCTGCTTGAACTTTGACTTTCACTTCAAGTAGCTGTAAGTGTGCTTTTTTGTCGGGTGGTTGCTGGTTTTGGAGTTGGTGGTGTTGTTGTTTGTTTTTTTTGTTTTTTTTTTTGAGAAGGTGTACCTTATCTAGGTGTATCCCATCACCATCCCATCCCATGGGAATCAGTCTTGGAGGGCGAAGGGATCCAGGAAGGCTGGATGCTCCTCAAGAAGGAAGTTGTGAAGATGCAGGAGTGGGCTGTCCCCCGTGCTGTAAGATGAGGTGGTGTGGCTGAGCAGGGAGCGGAAGAGTTTACCTGTGGAAGAGGGGACAGGCAACTCAGGGAGAGTACAAGAAAGCTGCTAGGATATGCAGGGAGAAAATCAGAAAGGCTGAAGCCCAGTGTGAGCTCAACCTCGCCACTGTGGTAAAGGACAACAAAAAAATATGTTTACAAATGTATGAACAGTTAAGGGCCAATGAGGCACTCCATCCTTTACTGGATGTGGTGGGGAATGTGACCACTGAGGATAAGGAAAAGGTTGAGGTTCTCAATGTCTTCTTTATATCTGTCTTTAATAGTCAGATGAGTTATCATCTGGGTTGTTAAATACTGGTTTTTCTTTTGGCTCTGAAGACTTTTCCCTAAACAAAAAGTAATTTAGAATCAAAGGCTATCTAGTCCAACTGCCCTGCAATGAACAGGGACACCTACAGCTCAGTCAGGTGCTCAGAACCCTGTACAGGCTGACCTTGAATGTCTCCAGGGACAGGAGGCATCTACCACCTGTCTGGGCAACCTGTTCTACTGCCTCACAACCCTCATTGTGTTTTTTTTGTTTTGTTTGTTTTTACAAACTTTTTCCTTATATCCAACCTAAATCTGCCCTCTTTTAGTTTGAAACCATTTCCCCTTGCCCTACCACAACTGACCCCACTAAGGAGTCTGTCCCCTTCTTTCTTCTATCTCCCCCACACTTTAGATAGTGAAAGGCTGCCATCAGGTCTCCTCAGAGCCTTCTCTTCTCCAGGCTGAACAGCCCCAGCTCTCTCAGCGTGTCCCCATAGGAGAGGCATTCCATCCCTTGGATCATTTTTGTGGCCCTTCTCTGAACATGCTCCAACAGGTCCATGTCTCTCCTGCACTGAGGACTCCCCATCTGGATGTAGTACTCCAGGTGAGGCCTCACCAGCACACAGCAGAGGGGCAGGATCACCTCCCTCGCCCTGCTGGCCATGCTTCTTTTGATGCAGCCCAGGGTACAGTTGGCTTTCTGGGCTGCGAGGGCACACTGCTGGCTCATGTCCAGCTTGCCAAACACCAGTACCCCCAAGTCCTTTGTGGGAGGACTGTGCTCTATCTTTCCATCCCCCAGCTTGTACTGACAGTGAGGGTTGCCATGACCCATGCGCAATACCTTGCGCTTAGATTTATTGAACCTCATGAGGTTCTCCTGGGCCCACTGCTCTGCCTGTCTAGGTATCTCTCCATGACTTCCTGTCCCTCGGGCCTGTTGACTGCACCCCCCAGCTCGGTGTCATCAGCAAACTTGCTGAGAGAGCACTCAATGCCACTGTTTATGTCATTAAGCTCCTATTTTTTTTCATATGAAACCTCCAGATTTTCCTTCATACTATTGAATGCTTTTTTTCTTTCAGAGCTGATGCTTTTTGCCCAGGCAGTGGATTCCTCTCAGCTCTGTTACAAGAGCGGCAGCTTTGGCATCACTTCATTTGTGCTGTTTCACTCAGACTAGTGTGACTTCCAACCACCATAAGTAAGGTAATGTGCTTCTGCATGTTACTACTTTTATAAAAGAGATAATATTAGTTTTCCAACTATTTAAAAGTTAATAAAAAAAAGTGTGCTTGTGCTCTTCTTCTTTATTAAGATCCAGGAATCTGTTTTTTCCTCACTAGTTTGTGGATGTTTAGCCCTGTCATTTGATAAGAAAAAATAGAAGAGGCTCAGGTACTCGCAGGAACTCAGTGAAAACAAATGCTGCGGGGTTCATCTTCTTCCAATGATTCGAATCAGAAGTGCTACAACTGCTGCAGAGTCACTTGGGTGTAATCAGGATAAAGCAATTACAGCATGGAGGAAAACAAAATGACAGCCACGTTTTAAGTGTCTATAAATATTTTAAGTACATCCAAGTGTTGCTTTAAAAAATTAATGCATTTCTTGAAGTCTAGGAGGTGGGATTATCTTTTTTTCTTTTTTTTTCCCCTCCTTCATAGTCTTAAAAGAGATTATTGACAAACGTATAGGAACAATTCAAACAACTAATCTTTCCTCCCCCCCTTTTTTTCTTCTTTTTTTCTTTTTTAGGCCTTCTTGCCTTCTTTCAGCATCAGGTGTTCTTTTCTGCAGTTAGGAAGGTGCAAGTGAAAGACGAGTGCCATGAACCAGACCACGGAACTGCCAACAGAAGGGAACTCCCTGATAAGAGCTGTCTACCAGAGTCGACTGCGCCTCACCAGGCTGTTGTTGGAAGGTGGAGTCTGCATCAATGAAAGCAACAACAGAGGTGAAACTCCTTTAATGATTGCCTGTAGGACAAAACATGTGGACTCCCAGAGTGTCAGCAAGGCAAAGATGGTTAAATATCTACTGGAAAACAAGGCGGATCCAAACATCCAGGACAAATCTGGAAAGACAGCCTTGATGCATGCTTGTCTAGAAAAAGCGGGGCCTGAGGTGGTTTCTCTGCTACTGAAAAGTGGAGCTGACCCAAGCCTACAAGATCACTCTCACTGCTCTGCGCTGGTGTATGCAATAAACTCTGAAGACAAAGAGACTCTGGAAGTTCTTCTCAATGCCTGTAGAGCAAGAGGAAAGGAGGTAATCATAATCACAACAGACAAGTCTCCATCAGGAAGGCAGACAGCAAAACAGTACTTAAACGTATCTCCTGCAGACCTTGAAGAATGCCAATCCCCAGCTGCCTGCACTTCCCCATCTGAAATAGAACTAAAATTATCAGCCCCGCTTTCAGGCTCAAATGGAACTAAAAGGGCATTCTTCAACTTTAAGGATCTGGATCATCCCAGAAGCACAGACCATTCTCGGCCAGTTTCACCAAGAAATTCCAGTTCATCAGACATGGGATCCAGGATGGCACATGTGCAGCAACTACAGTCTGAGCCTTGGGTAAAGAGCTCTCCTTCATTGTTTCACCAGAGTAAGGTTTCCTCTTTATACGGAGAGCTTCAGGATGTAACTCCAGAAGAAGAGCTCTCTTCTAAAGCTAACGGCTTTGCCTTATCAAAGAGGTTTGTTACCAGACACCAAAGTACTGACATAAAAGACACTGCTAATTTACTGAAAACTACTGATCAAAATGGATCAAGGAAATTACCGTATGATGACATAAACTCTCAGACTCGTTATGGTGAAGAGGAGCATCTTCCCAGTGGGATCCCTGGGCGTGAGGATGAGGATTCGAGTTTGGGGCAAATCAACTTCATTTCAAACCTAAGCAGTATTATCAAAAAAGGAAACTTAGAAGCAAGTCATTATAGCTCTGATTCTCAGTTAACTACTACTGTACATGCTGCTGCTGCAGAAGACAGTAAGTCAGTGATAGGAAAGAAGAAAATTGTCTCTACGTCTCATTCTTTGTTTCCAAGTTCTAGAGATTTACTGGAGAAAATTTCTGCTGTTCCCATGAGCAGAAGAAAAGAAACTTTTCTAGGAAGATGGGGTTCGGGAGCCTTACTGTTGGATAACATTGCTCAGACAAGACCAGGTTTTCTTCCACCACTGAATGTGAATCCGCAGCCCCCAATTCCAGCTATTAACTTATTTAATAAGGTTTCTGGGATGATTTCTCATGGGCAAAAATACTTAGTACCAGAAGCACCTGCTTCCCTTAGTGAGACCAAAAATACAAAAATGCTACTGCGGAGGCAGTCATTACAGACTGAGCAGATTAGGCAATTACTGAATTTTTGACAGGAGATTGAAGGGTTATAAAATGTTTACATTATGTACAGACTCGCTGCTCTACCTAACTGTAACAATGATACACTTCTGAAAAGATGGCAGGTCTGTGATGTAGGGCTCTCAGCCTCAGAATGAATTAAATAGCTTAGGTACTACATCAAAAGATACACTTATCTGTCTAATTAATTAATTAATTAAATGATGTTGCTTTCTACAGACTGAGGAATATTTATTATATTCTCCTCATATTTCCAGCTTTAGCACTGAAGCCTTACCTGCAACAGGCTGAATCTATGAAGGATCTTAGGTGGTGCAGTTCTCATTTCTAGGTTGCAAGTTTTCCCCAAAGACTACACTGTTTCTCCACCCAGAAAAGTTGTACAAAAGGAATTTGGGAACTTGGAACATTTGACTGTGATGCTGAACATCAGAGTTTTGTGATATCCAGAGACTCCAGACATGAGCCTGTGCTTGAAGGGTGGGCAGTGGTCCGTGCCCACAGGCAACATCCTCTGGCTTCAGTGGCTTTACTGCACATAAACAGACAATACACAGACTATAAATGAAAACAGATGTTACACGACTATGTTGTATGCGTAGTTCACTTGGGAAATTCCAGATGAAGACTGGGGATCTGCTTGATGCGCCCAGTGGGAATCGGCATGGTACACAGAGCCTGGAGAGCTGCAGATGGGCATTCAGCATGTAACAGCAGTCCAGCATTGAGCTACGAGGCCAGCAGAGTGCCTGACTGGTCCTGTTGCTTCTCATGTAAAATGACCAAACCCTGCTTGCAGCACCAGGTAGCCACATCCATCAACTTGTGCTTCTCAAGCTGTCTGCTGGGGTTTGCTGCGGTTTGCTGCTTAAAACAAAGCTGGGTGGGAGAGGTAGAGGCTCTACCAGCATGGGGCTCCATTACTTTCTGCAGCTTCAGGCTCTCAAACACCAAGAGGTCTCCAAAACACACGGGATCTTGTTCTCCCCATAGCTGTGTTTCCTCTCAAGACAAGGTACAGGTGGTGGGAGATATCACATACCCTTCCTTGCCTGGGAGCAAGGATGAGCTCTGTCCTGCTCTCAGACATAGAAAAAAAAAAAATAATGAAAAAAAAAAAACCAAAAAAAAAAATAAAAAATAATCCAACAATGGGGATATTCACCTGGGAGCTGGAAGACCTCATCTTGCCCTCATCTTGCCCTCATCTTGCCCTCATCTTGCCCTCATCTTGCCCTCATCTTGCCCTCATCTTGCCCTCATCTTGCCCTCATCNCTTGCCCTCATCTTGCCCTCATCTTGCCCTCATCTTGCCCTCATCTTGCCCTCATCTTGCCCTCATCTTGCCCTCATCTTGCCCTCATCTTGCCCAACTTGAAGCAAAAGCATGAATTTGTTACAGGTGAGAAACACGCTTTGTCTCTGAGGTAATTCATATATATTTTTAACTATTTCTAGATGTGCTTTTTCTTCCTGTTTGGTATCTTGTGGTTCTAAACATCTGTCTTGCATTTGTGCATATTCTGTAGATGCTTGATTTATGGCATCACATTTAGCATTTAATAACTTGTCTTCTAAAGATTGAGAAGTATTTTATGTGCTATCTTTTGTCACTATTTACAAAAAAAAAAAAAAAAAGAACTGTATTGGTGTCTGTATAATCTGAATTTCTGTATACCAAAACGAGGTGTCCTTTCCTAAAAATACAGTGGGTGTTATCTGCCTTCTTTCGGCTTCTGTCAAAATTCACTCTGCGCTGTTGCCTTACGAGTAACTGTGATGTTGTTTAGTCTTGCCCTTACTGTAAGACAATTTCAAGTAAATGATAAATATACAATCATCTCCCTAAATACCTTTTGATGTAAAAACATTAAAATGTTCTAAAGTCCCTAATATATATTTTTTTGAAGAAGGAAACTTCTGACATATGGAAAACAGCATGGTTTACATCCCTACTCAGCACCACTTACTTACAAAATGTATATCTGAAATTGCAAATTTAAATCTTAAAAGAGCTTTGTGACACCAAATCTTTCCGTCTTCTAGATTATAGAGAATCTGCTTGCTGTCCAAACTCCCAGAACTAACCAGAATGAGCAAAGGAGCAAACCTGTCCCGCTATAGTCCAAATTAATTCTTCTGCAAAAAAAATATAGGTCTTGAAATTCCCAGTGCTCACAGCTCTGCTAACCTGGGATGTGTAGCACCGTGGTCTGTGGTGATCTGCACAGAGTTTGACTTGGATGCAGCTGTCACACTTGTTCTGTTTCTTGTTCAAGTATTTCTCAGTGGGTGCCTCAGGAATAACCAGTTCCAGTCACAAACATGTTGCTGGTGATGGGACTAGGGTATTTATTTGATTGCTTGTTCATTTGTTAGAGAAGGACAATTCATCCCTTGAAAGTTGCTTACCCATCTATGGATGAGTAAGAGTGGGTTAGATTTAGTTCTGTGAGTTTGCACGGCTAAGCGTTCAGAACCAAGGCAGCTCCACAAGTGATGTCACGTCACGCTGCTAGCCACTGGCGGACACACGAGGAAGCTCGTGGAGAACTTGGTTCCATTCAGGTTCAGCCTGGGGAACAGTGCTGTATTTCAGGAGACATTATTTGACCAGCCTCTGCACATACGTGGTAGAAGCAAGAAGGATTCCACGGGAAGCTGGTTGTAGCAGAGAAATTACGTGGAATAACACCAGGCAATCTTAAATTATTAACCATAAATTTAAAAATTGGTCCATACTAAGACAATGTGTATGCAACGCAATATACTTATCAAATGTTTTTATGCTATATATGGAAATTGAATTCTAGTCTATTCATTTCATAATGAATATAAATATTGGAAGTTACAAATTTGCCTTTAAGAAATACAAATACTTTTTTTTTTTTTTAGAAAATACCAACTAATGATAAGGTTTTCTAGCTGATACCTTTGCTGAAAGTTTAAAATCTCATTTCTGCTGTGTGAGTTTTGTAATTAATCATGTATTAACTTATGTACTGCTCTGTGAAATAGTATGTTTTAAGAAGTGTTCAGATGATGGAGGAAAATGCCCAGTGTCTTGAAGACAGACATCTTTCCACCACGTTGCCAGTATTTTGTGCCTAATTTTGATGCAGAAGTAATGTGAAAAGTTAACGTGAATGTTTATTGTTGCATCAGTGTTAAAAGTGACCTTACAAAGATGAACAATTCGGTTGTGTTCTCTTGTGTTTTTATGTTGCATAAATAAAAGTGTTTTTTTCACCATTCAGACAGTGTGGAAATAGAAACATCCATTTCTTCACCATTTAGGAGGTGCAGAGTCACTGCCAAACGTACCCACTGCTAAGTGCTCCTCGAGCCATCTCTGTACTGGAAAACTGGAACAGTAATTAAATTTAATCGAACAGGGCTGAATTTGCACACAGTAATGTGAGAGAGAGACTATCAGTAGTTCATTTTAGTTCCATTCAAGTGAAGATACGCTTCTGCCATTTTTGAAGCCTTAATCCCATCTGTTTTCCAGTTATCCTTAGGCAAAGAGTGGAAAACAGACCTGACTTACAATGTTAAATTCCCCCCCGCCCCCCAAGCTCAAAGAATTAAAAACAACAGAAGACCTTTCAGGTGTTCTTCATGCATAGCAATAAAGAAAACATCACGAGCAGAAACCTTTTCCCTGCTTGAGGTTGGCCTCCCAGGACTGTGGCTTCCCGCCCAGGCAGGTCACCCGACCTGTTTCACATCTGGCAGTGACAAATTAGGGAAGCTCATCCACTCGAACTTGTGAGAAGATTAATGGCATCAGTCCTTAAACAGCTCTGCATTACACTACATAAAATTGAAGTGATACTTCCATGAGTAAGCATTCCTGTCAATGTAAATTACAGCTTTGAGGAAAAAGCATTACCTATGAGATTACTGGCTCTGGATCTCTGCAATTGACTTTTGCAGATCCTCAAAGAATTCAGAAAGGTGATTTTTTTCTTAATCTTTCATTTTCATCTGCAAAATACTGTGCAATACTGCAAAACATCTTCTAGACAAACAGTGAGTGCCTCACAAAAGCAGCGATCACCTAACATCCACAAAACTTCTGCATTTCATATTTTGCTTCATGACATACAAGAACAGCAAACCACTACCAAAAAATGCTGCAAAAATAAAGTGTCCAAGGTTGTATCTAATGTGCTGTGTTCAAAGTGCAGTTTTGAAAACATTCTTTCCTGTTCTTTTGTTTTTGGTCCTGCATTAAGGAGGAAGTTGTTTGGAGGGATTGTTTCCACTTCCACCTTTTGTCTTCTTACAGTTATGCAGCTGAGTGCAGCATCTCCAAGCATTCGATGCAGATACACAAGAAAACCAGTAAATTAAAAGTTGCTAAAATGTAGGGTTTTCTCTTTTATCAACCTTTAATAACACCATCATCTTTAGGCATGTCACATAATACAACTAATAGACTTTCCAACTGTTGTTTATTTCCTGAAATCAGGTATTTGTAATTAAATGGATTCCTTCATGACTAGACCATGACACTGCTAGTTCATTATTTTGTCCATGTAACAGGAGCATGGGTTGCTAGCAGAAAAGTTAACATTAGTCACAAAAACCATCCTGACTGCATTCAAACTGTTCTCCTAAGAGGACGAGCTTTTTTTCTGGTTAAAATCCAGAGTCAGAGGGAAGAATACTTGTCCTAAAATATTTCAGACTGTTTCTCAGCAAAGTATTTTTTCCACAAAGTTTCAAGTTTTGCTGTTGCTGCAGTACCTTCAAAGACATCGGTGCCAATATTGATGTGTCTTAAGAAAACTTCGGTTTTCTTCGCAGAGTGAATTGGTACAAAATGCCAGTTTTTATGACTAATAGCTCTGATAAATATCCTGCTATTAATACTTTCTAAGTCTTATACTCCTTCAGAGAAATTGACCTTATTTAAAAATATACATCCTGCACCGCTCCTGTTGTTCAGAGAAGGACACCTCTCATCCGAGATACGTGTCTCCTTGGACAATGTTTGTAACTGACAGGGAGCACAGACATCCTATGAATACCTGTTTTTCGTGTTTTACACTATAAAAACTATTTTTTTTACGTCTAGCTGAATGGAGAACAGAACCTGAAGGCCCCAACTGGGGGTGGTGATAGAAGCATTTCAGTTACTTCGTGCAAAGGCTTTACTTGAACACAGTCCTTGCAAGTATTTGTCAGAAGACAACAAAGAGGAAAGCAGATTTCTAACCACCAACCCAACTGCAAGAATTAGAGAAGAATAACTTAAAACTGATTTTGTACCTGTATTAGTCCTCTATGGTAGTCTTTACTGTGTAGAAGGTGAAAGGTGCCATTAAATCTTAAAGAACCCAAAAACCTTAGCCACAGAGGAATGCCTGGAGGTCTTGTCCATCCCCCAGTTCAGAGCAGGGCTTACTCCACTCCTACTGCTCACCTGCTCCTCGGGAGTACACAAGCATCATCAGTGAGTGCTGTAGATAGCACGTAGTTTCCTTTAAACTGGGATTTGGGAAGCCAAAGTGTTAACACTGCAACACTTCAGAAACTACCAAAGGACTCTGAGCATCTGCATGAAGTCAAAACCACCGTCTCAATCTTCACCACTAGGATCTGTGGCTCTGTCCAGCACCACAATGTATTTCTAACATTAATGCTGAAGTTTTGTCCCACATAGCAAAACAACACGTGACTTTGTGTTCAGCTGGGACTGAACATGCTGCTTAAAAAACACGGTATGATGTTAAAGAAAGCAGTGAGTTTTTTGAAAGTCTGCATACAGTCCAAGTTATCCCAAATTTCTGAGTCCAGGTGCAGCTTTATGCTGACGTACTGTAATTAATTCCTGGTTTGTTTTTTTTTCTTCCCCTGAAGGGATCAACTATCAGCTGAACACTATCAACTGCAGGATGCCACAAGTCGCAGCCTTTCTTCTCAACAAGCCACTCCCTTTTATGTTTCAACAATGTCAGGACTGACGATCAGGCAGCAAAGGCAGTGGCTATGGCAGAAGAACACTGAAAAACTGAAGGGAACGAAGGCAAAATATAAAAACCAAGAAGTGATTGCTTTGAAAATAGCGATGTTCAAAATTCAGAAGCTGATAGAGTAAAATAATTTTAGTGGGAAAGCAATCAAAATGGTAACTTGTTGCTGTGCCGCAGCAGAGATCACCCTGAGATGTGATCACCCCCAGCAGCCTACTGCACCCCTCTGCTCCCAGAGACTGCTCCTGCGCGACAGCTGGCAGAAGGGAACACGCACCTTCCTGCCCTGGAGCAATTATGAGTAACTGCAGCGTGGAATGAGTACTTTCTTCAGCCACTCTGGAAGGGTAATAATGCGGTAATTACAGTGACCTGCAGTAAAAACACGAGTCAGAAGTAAGAGCAGCTTCAGGAAGGTAACACCACCTCACTTTGCAGCAAAGACATGCTGAAGCTCAACCACCAAAGCCCTGAAGAGAGGCAAAGAAAAGACTGACACAACACCCAAGCGTGGATTTTATTTAGGAGACCTTACATTTGCACATTGGTCCATACAAGATTTGTATGTAAAACTCTTGGTAAAACCGTCAGTGAATAGAGCAAGCTAATACACAGATATAAACCTAGGCATCATGGAGACACATTGCATGAACCATCAGACATTACAGCAATGAGAGAGAAACTAAAGAATAAGTCTACAAACACTGGAACACAATAGCTATCAATACTACTCTTCAATTAAAATTTCAAGAACTGCAAGAATGTATTATGTTAGAAAAAAAAAGATCTTTGAATAAACAGGAAGTTTATGAAAAAGAATATTTCTTTAAAAATGTGCCCCAGCACTTGCTCATATCTTTTCATTAGTAGTTTTACCCCTTTTAAAGCAAATATTCACTGAAAATCAAAATAAATTGCAAATAAATTGAAAAAATCTTAGAACATTTGAATTTCCCCTGAATTTGAATGTAGTGTAGGATGCATTTCATAATACTCCAGTATCTTGCCCCTAAAAACTTCCAAAAAAAAAACCCAAAAACACCAAAATGAAAACCAACCAACCAAAAAAGTAATAATAAAAAAAAAAACAGCTCAGGAGTTTTGAATTCCACAACACTGTTATTTCTAAAATTTTGCTGTAAGAAAAGGAAGGACAGGGCTAGATTGTCACAAATTATTCAATGAGGCACAAAGACCTTCTGTGTAATTCACTGTCCCCACCTTCTTCAGTAGCAACAGAACTTCCCAAAGGTGGATCGCAGAGGCGGACGTTTATGTACACCTGATTCTTCGTGAGGGGACTCGGAAGGCTCTCGTACCTTACTGGTACATAATCACGGCTGACAGGAAAAAGATAACATGCACCAGCTGCTGCCATCAAATTATTCCATCTCCAAATAGCACAACATAAGTCATACGTGAAAGCTTTATGGAGCAAGCGGTCAGTTACAATAAATAGGGGTCAGTGGAAATGGAAAGTGAAACACAAGACCAAATCTGTAATAACCTCATCAAATGGCCTAATCAGGCAGCTGATACATACAATGTAAGAGTTTTAGATCTAACTTGAAGATAGGATTTTTTGCAGTCAGAGTAGGCCAAAACTGAGTAACTCTTCATATAAATGCTGAAGATGAAGATAGGGAGAACCGTTCATAAAAAAATGTGTCTTTTGATGCACTTTGTTTGATTCCACTGCACATTTAAGCAATGCAAACCTCAGAAAATCAGTACATGTTGTTTTCAACATCATGGTATTCACATCTTAACTTCAGGGTTTTTTTGAGTAGTTACACAGGAATAACAGGATGCCAGTTTTCTTTTGTGACATCTACTGCGTAAGTTCTATCAAATTCACAGAAAAATTCAAGGCTTGGCCCACGCTGGCAGTAAATTAGAAATGTACTGTTAACTTATTACGCTTATTGTACGTACTGTAGACTCAAAGCAACGTCCAGAACTCTGGTTAATGGGAGCTTTCGTGGGTTCTAAGTCCTGTTCCTCCTGAAAAGTAGTAAGGTGGAAAGGTCATCATCCAAAAAAACGACACCACACGACCAGGTGTGCTATCATCCTTGTTCAGGCAATTGTACTAAAAACCTGGGTTAGTCAAAACAATCTGGGTTAGAAAAGGGTCCTTGAAGTATCTATCTACCATAGTTACAGCAAGTTAGGAAACAGTTAATGCCTCTTCTTTCTATGCTATTGCAAAATGTGCAAGCACAGTTAATAGAAACTGATGCTATAAAGAAGAGAGATTAAATCTGTTCAGATCCGCTCAAGCTGGCACAAGCAACTAAACAGTACTTCCTTGCTCCCAGTTCATTAGAAGGAACAGCACTGTCAGACTTGACCCTTCAGTCATTACCGGTGTTCATTTTATAAGATGAAAGAGAGGCAAAAAATTCTTAAAATAACTAAGCCTCTTCTTGCAGGTGATAAACAAGGTTACAATGAGTTGTCTTTTTTAAAGTTCAACTTTAAAAAATTTTTGAAATTGTATTCTGAGTTAACAAGCTGTACAATCTGGAATGTGGAAAATAACTCTAAATCACAGAAGAGTATAATTTTTGCTGTAAGCAGTGATTACTGTAAAACTACTTAATTCTTAGGGCTTTTAGCTTTTAAAGAGACTGCAGCAGAACATTTTATGTAGCTCGTGGTAATACCATGGATTCTACATTTAACACCTCATAGACAGAATCTTCTACTGATGAGGAGTGAGAAAATCATCCATTATGAAAGCAGCAAAAATGGAGCATATGAGGATGAGCTACAAAATAATCCTTCTGAAGAACTGCATATTTCTGTACCTACTACAGTCTCAACTGTTGTCCTCCTGTATAAAATGCGAATGATTTTCCTTGACAGAGATTGAATGCTTCTTGACTGGCTCACACAAAAGCTGTTGGTAGCAAATTACCCCAGTCAAAAACCAGCAACCAGGGTGGTTATCCCCTTTATATACTTGCAGGAAACAAGTGCTAGATGCCACTGGGAGAATGACAGGGAACGTGCATGTGATGATTAAGTAACAATACTGACCTATTAAAGAGGCACTGCATTTCTGTGTGGGAAACCTTTTAAGAAAATTATACAAGAACTACTTTGGTGACCATGGGTGTGCTCTATACACTCTATTTGGGAAGGAAAATACACTTCCCTGAGTAAGAAAATTTCATGTTTGAAGAAAACAAGTATTATAAACGAGGTCATACCTTGTAGGCTTCATATTTCACATTCTATTCCTATAGCTTTTTTAAATTCAGAATTTTGTGGTTCTGAGATGTCATAATAAACCCTACTTTTATCAAAGTTCTCACGGATGAAAAGCAGATCTTCTACAGAATACACATCCTGTTTGCCTGTCCAAACGGTGAGGCTGTACCTATTAAAAAAAAAAAGAGAGAGAATATTATTAATTCATTGGATATAAAACAGAAAAAAAAACCACCCCATTAATAGGCTTCTAAAATAGTCAAAACTGTGGTATCTTAATGTTAGGAATGTAATTACTTATCAAAATTTTATCTCCTTTGGATTTTAAAGTTAATTAACCAAAAATCAGGAAGTAGAAGAACTGTATGTCCCTGTTTTCCTTACCCCTTTACATACAAGGAAATAATCTTCCTCCATGCCTGCACTTCTGTCACAAGAAACTTCACTGACAGTCTCCCTACTCTTCTTGACACCCCAATGATTTCAAGTTTATGTAAAAAGGAATTACTGAAAATACTACTCCAAACATGACCATACTCAAACAACACAAGTTTGTATTTGGCGCATAGAGAATGCTTGATACAGACAGATTACCTAAAGAATAAGACTGCAGCCCTCTAAATAAACCTCTATTTGACAAAGGCAAACTAAAATTTGCGGAGATCTAGTCTTTCACCACACTTTTTTCCTCACAATGAAGTTTGGTTCTAGTCAAATTTTAAGTTCTTGCAACTGAAGTTAAACTTGCTAGAACTTCCCAGAGAGGTCTGCAGGTTTGTTGAGATGAACTATCCCAACACCTAGCAATATTTTAAACCCACCTGGTACTTGTGTGAACATTCTGTCAAATATAGCAAGGATCTGGGGCTGTTGGTGGATGCTTGGCTGAACTTGAGCCAGCAGTGTGCCCAGGTGGCCAAGAAGGCCAACAGCATTGTGGCTTCTATCAGAAATAGTGCAGCCAGCAGGAGAGGGAGGTGAACATACCCCTGTGCTCTGCTCTGGTATCAAGTTGTGCCATGGGATGTTCAGGTTGGGTGTTAGGAACAATTTCTTCTCAGAAAGAGTGGTGATATATTGGAACAGGCTGCCCAGAGAGGTGGTGCAGTCACTGTCCCTGGTGGTGTTCAAGAAAAGGGTAGACACAGCACTGAGGGACATGGTTAGTGGGCATGGTGGGGATGGGCTGATGGTTGGACTGGATGATCTTAGAGTTCTTTTCCAATCTTAATAATTCTATGATTCTCTGAACAAAGTAAAACAATCCAAGACATATATTAGCAAAGAAATTTCAGACTGATCATTAACTTTGATGAAGCAAGAAATAGTTAAAAGCAGAGCACTCTAGCAGAAAACAGGAGGCAATCACAGGCATAGTTGTTATTATCAGTCTCGTATTTTATGTTTTGTCATCTATGTGATGTGTAGTTATGCCATCTGATGAACTGAATGTATCCTTCATGTACACTTTCTCATTAATTGTAACTGGAATTTATTGCATCTTTTAAAATATATCTTTAAAAAATACCTAAAAACTTCAAAGCATTATTTCCAGTTTAACCCTCTATTTTTCTACCTGTGGTGGTTTATTTAAGTGGACATTATGAAGAAGAAAAATAAACTCTGTCCCAGCTGAACCTAGGACAGTGCCTTCTTGTTGATATTTACTGGGAAGTTTTACAGGGAAGTGTTTGTCTTACACTTTCTGTCCTGCACTGTGACCTCAGCCGGTGCTTAAGGAATAACATTATTAAAGCATAGGTAAGCAGAGCAGGTGAAAAAAACGAGGAAATGATAGCATGCATGAAGCAAGTTTTCTTCTTCTTTTGTTATATGTAAATATACATTTTTATGAAATTGTTATAGGTTTGTAAGAACATTTTTTAAAAGGAACTATAACTTAGTGTTTGGAAATTACTGAATGTTTTTCAGGTACCAAAGCAAAGTCCATCAGATTGTTAGTAAACTTCTGTTGTAGTTTTGGCTGGGATAGAATCAGTTTTCTCCACAGCAGTTCAGTATGCTGTTATGTTTTGGATTTGACAACACACCCATGTTTTTGCAGCTGCTGAACAGTGCTGACACAGCACTAAGACTGATAGGCTGGGGATGGACACAAAGCTGGGACAGGACACAGCCAGAACAGTTAACCCACAAAGACCAAAGCACCAGAGGGATTCAGCATCATACAACACTGTGCTCAGCAATAAAACCCTGAGGGAGCAGGGAGGATGCTTGCCAAGGCTGCTGCTGAGCAGGGACTGTCAGTGGGCTGAAGGCGAATACTTGCTTTCTGCCTTGTTTTTCTTGGTTTTGTCTCTCTTTTACCTAGAAAATGGTCTTTATCAAAGTCCATGAGTTTTCTCATTTTTGCCTTTCTGATTCTCTCCCCAGTCCTGCTGTGAGCAAACTGAGTGTGCCCTCCTGACCACCAATGTTAATAAATGAGTTCCAGTTCAGAACTGACCTAGGATATTTTTAGGGCAATTATACAGAACACAAGGAATCTAATATGAGAAATACATGTAAGTAGTAATTAATTCCAAATTGCAATGTCAAACTGGTTGGACTAATTAACTCTACTAGTTTTATGAAATGTTGTAATGGAACTGGATTACAGAACCTAGAAAAGATTAATTACCTATAATAAGTAATATTAAAAGAGGTTTTTGAAATGTTATTATTTTGCAGAAACGAGTGCTTTATTACTACGAAATAAGTGACTTTACAATAGGGACTGCTAAAAATGAAGTCCCCCAAACTTACCGATCTGACTGGTCTATCAACCAGCACAGCTCAGACACTGACTGTCGTACTAATGCTGCCCGTACAGGGAATGTAACGGGCTGAGAGAGTGTACTGCATATCTGAGCCATTTCTTTCACCATTGTCCAACTGTAGCCTACAATAAAAAAACATTTGATCAAAGAGATTTCTTCACAAATACAGCCTCTCTCAAAATAAAGACACAATGATTTACAGAATGGTTAGACTGCAAGACAAGGTAAGAGCAGACACTGGTTTTGTGAAAATCAGGGAATTTAAAAATGAAACCATTAAACTATGATAAGCAAAGTCATTGTCCCAAGGGGAAAGAAAGAGCAACAAAACAAAAGAAGAAAAAGAAACTTTAAAATTTTAAGTGTCCAGCTAGTTTACTTTTCTTCAGGAAATGTGCCAGAACTCCAATCACCAAACCTCTCCTGGTGGGACTCGGGGAGCAGACCACCGAGACAGGGCTCAGGCAATTTGTTCCATGAAATTCCTCAGAATGAGGGAACACGGTGAAGAACAAAGTATCACTTGATAGAAAAATCAGATTTCCATACAGTTTTGTCTAAGCTCAAACACAGAACTAATTGCCACACATAATAAAATACAAATTAATGAAGCAATAGTTTTTACATTCACTATGCTTTTCAAACTGACAAGAGATGGCATTTATCTAGAATCAATCACGAAATTAATTCAAGGAAAGCAGGTGACACAATGTAAGCATTCCATCCTCTCTCTTTACCTTCATTGTGCTGTTCAGGGTGCCAGCCAGTCGTCCACCCCAGCGATAAGGTTACCTCTGGGAAAAACGAGGTGACGGTGTCAAGGAATCCCTTTGCATCCATGACGGCGTTGTTCCCATTGGGGCCTGGGAGGACGTCTGCATTGAGCCAAACAGGTCGCTCCAAACGCGGCTTCACAAGCTGGAGCAGCTCCAGGGAGGGCCGTACGGCGTCAAGGCTGTACCAGCAACACGTGGGCAAGGTGAGACCCCTCACCCAGAGTGAGGACAGGAAGCGCACAGCACACCTGCAGCCCTGTCAGTGAAACTCCCCCTGCAACCCAGACTGCACCTGGGCAAACGTGGAGGACTCTCTGTACTGCAGGGCGACTGTATCTGCTGGTGTGAAGCAGCAAGGCCTCACGTCTCCCTGCTGCCCAACAAGGGCTGATGCGCGGCGCTCACTTCATGCCTCTTCTAACATGAGACGTGCTATGACTTGGATTTTATTCAGCACTTGTGGAGGATTTCAGTAAAGGAAGACATAGCAGGCTCTGAATGACATTTTTCACTAAGTTACTTTTTCATTAAGTGCAAGATGACACATCCTTATTAGGACAGTAAAAAGCCAAAAACTGAATATTTTCAGTCCAGTAATAGACTGAAAGAGCACCCAGATGAACACTTTATCCCCGGTGGAGGTTATTCCCTCAGCTCAGAACTGAGGCATAGCAGTGGCAGCATGAAGCAGTCTCCTTCTGTAAGTAAGTATGGAATGGAGTCACTTGAGCAACCAGTTGAACACCTCTTGCAAGCATTTAACAAAACGTATTCAGCCACATACTCTCAGCATCCCCTCAAAGCCAAATAAAAAGCATAACTGAGACTGCAGATTGAGTACGAGGCTGCACCTCCAGTGCTGCGTTCAGTTTTGGGCCCCTAACTACAAGAAAGACATGGAGCATGACCAGAGAAGGGCAACGAAGCTGTGAGGGGTCTGGAGCACAAGTCTGATGGGGAGAGGCTGAGGGAACTGGGATTGTGTGGTCTGCAGAAGAGGAGACTCACAAGAGATCTTATTGCTCTCTACAGCTGCCTGAAAAGAGGTTCTGGTCAGGTGGGGTTGGCCTCTGCTCCTAACAGCAACAGAATGAGAGGGAATGGTCACAAGCCGTGCCAGGGGAGTTTCAGGTTGGACACTGGGAAGAACTTCTTCACAGAAAGAGTGGGCAGGCACTGGAACAGGCTGCCCGGGAAGGTGGTGGTGTCACCGTCCCTGGAGGTATTTAAGGAAAGGGTAGATGTCTGTGGGACATGGTCAGCGGGCACGGTGGGGATGCGCTGATAGTTGGACTAGATGATCTCAGTGGTCTTTTCCAACCTTAATGATTCTGCGATTCTAAGGCAACCTATAACCTTGTCTATCCTAACAAAACTTTCAAAGCTGCTGTGTTGTGGTAGGAAAGGAAATGTAGAATAATTGGGAAACTGATTGAATGTCAAGAAAATCCATGATTATTTTCTCACAGCAAATTAATGAACATTCCACATAATGTTCAGGAACTTATAATCACAGCAATTAGAGCTGGGCTTTCCTTACTAACAGGACAGACCTGTTTTCTCCTGCAGTCCTCCCCCCGCTCCGTAAGGCTCCTTCTATACCAGGCCATTCCCAGCCCCAGCCCAGGACAAGGTCAGAAGAACCATGTCAGGATGAGCAGACAGCACTGGGAGCAGCAGCCAGCTGTGCCCCGAGCCACCCATGCTTACAGCCAGCAGTGCTTTTGTGCATTTTAGCTTTTGTGTTTTGTGCTGCAGAGAGAACTGCATATTGGTAGGAATTCCACTCAGCATTTTCAGTCAGCAAGAACTGGCCCATTTGGCTCGTTATTTATTTATTTTTTTCAATAGAAAAGTCAGCAATGGCTTGATTTAACATGATTGGTTCAAGTATTTCCCACATGCTCTGAAGCCAGAACACTTCACTTGCTCCCGGAACTAACAGACAGGTGGCTGTCAAAGTCACCCAAATGCCTTCATTTCTTTGATAAAGCGCACGCTAATGTAAAGAGCACAAAAACAAAGAAGCATATCTTGAAAACAGAACAAACAAACCCAGACAGCACTCTACTATTGCACTGCACTGAGAAAATTCATATTGTTGACTCTGCTTTAAAGGCTTTTTTGAAACGACTATCTTTTTTGAAGTGCGACTCTGAAGCCCTTTTGCAGAAAGCACTAATTCTAGCAGGAAATGTGATTATGTGATCAATCACACTCACAGAGTAGAAATACGGAAAATATTTCTTCCTAAGCACTGTTAAAGTATTCTTCAAAACTTCAGCATCGGTAGCCAAAGAATAAGAATCCAAAAGAACATTAGATTCTGTGTCACTCACACAAGTGTAGCTGCACTGTGTGCTCCTATTTTTGAAATGTTTTTATATAACCAGAGTTTCATTGTGCAATATAATTTTAAAAGCTTTTTAAGATCAGCACTCGGCTGGAAATTCCTTGTGGAAAAAAATAAGAAGCAGCTGATTTTAAATGAACTGAAGCAATCATTAAAACTCAAAAAAATGAAACCTCTTTTCTCTCCTCTGCCTGAGCAAAGATTTGGAGAATCTGCACCAGTAAGAGGATTTAGCATGCCCACCATCTCTGTATTCCTATGAACTTTAACACGAGAACGATCATTACATTACACAGAACAACAGGTACAAATCACATCTTATAGCTACCCAGCAACTGTTGCATTTCTACAGCATACCTAGGCAGTGACAAAGCTGTCTCTGGTATACAGCTGCATTCTTCATCTGTGGTAAAATCTGACACATACGCAGAGAAAGCTAAAACCAGGAATGGCAAAGATTGCCCAAAGATTGCAGTTAGTCTAAAGGCTCTGAATTTACTTCAGTATACATGCACCTTACCACACAGACAGCAATATAACTTTATTGTATTGAAAACCAGACTCAGAAAATCGCATCATATGCAGTGTGAGATCAGACATCCAGAAGAGTACCCTGAATTCCTGAACTGTTAATATTGGAGCTTATCAGGGAACAGAACTCCTCTCCTTAAAAGAGGTCTGGGAAAGAAACATATACAAGCAGCTGTAGGATGATGCTCCTAAGTAAATACAGACTGCAGCAGACCTGAATGGCATCAGCTTTTCAGCAAGCTTTTCAGAAGCTCCTTCAACAACCTTGACATGTTCATTACCCTTCCAGAGTAGGGAATATCTCTGAGAAACCTTGGTGTCAGCGAGCAGTGACCCCATGCACTCGCCCCATTGGCAGCCCCGATGGCATCCCAGCTCCTTCTCCTTCCCGGCTCCTTTGCTCAAGCAGAAAACTGAAAGGAGCTTTCCAGACAGGCACTATCATTTCAATTTTCCCAACAGTAAAAGTTTACTCAGCTGCAACTCAGTAATGAGTTCACTGAATATGAAATAATTATTTGCGGTTCAAAACATGTAAAGCTTTTATTCTTTGAATGTACTGAGTAAAACTGTCTATGATTCACTAAGTTCACCATCCAGTAAGAAATGCATAACCTGTGAACTGCACAGTAAGAACAAGGTTAGTTTAATGATCACCAGAAGATAGTTAGCATTACCTACAAAATTGTTAATTGTTAAGAATGTAAAGTATATGCAAATGTTTTGTTTCAAAATACCTCTTAAAATCCAGCTTGATGCCCTTATCTGTGCCGATCATCTCAGCCAGCCACTCCTGCAGCGTGATGTCGCTGTCTGTTTCAGGGGGATGAGCCATGATAGGGTCTCCATCTCCTCCCTCACCACCTCGAAGGAGGACATCTGCTTCTACCATGTGAACTGCACCTGTTATTTAAAAAATGAACGCTGCAAACAGAGGAAATCCAGTATTTCCAGTGTCCGCTTAATCATAACTATATGGAAACTTCCAACACCAAACGGTGCCCACTTACTCCATAAGGATCATAGAGTACGAGCTGCTGCCTGTGAAGCAACCAAGACACATTTTGGGGTACTTAAGTCACGAAGCTCTTTAGAAATCAACAACCAAGGGAAAACTGGGTTCTGAATGTGTATTTGGACAAGCAATCACAGCGCAAGGGACCTCGGCTGCTCCTCCAATGTTCTCCCCTCCAGACCCTTCCCCATGTTTGTAGTCCTCCTTTGGACGCTCTCTGATAGTTCTACGTCCTTTTCACACTGCCAGCCCGCACGCAGTGCTGGAGGTGCAGCCGCACAGCGCAGAGCACAGCGGCACAACCCCTCCCCTCGCCCGATGCACCCCAGGCATGGCTGGCACTTTGGGCTCCAGGCACGTTGCTGGCTCACATGCACCTTCTGGCACCAGAACCCCCAGATCCCTTTCTGCACGCGTACGAGGAGCCGCCCCAGCTGAGCGCACGGGCTCCCTCCGGCCTGCACCTACTGCGGGCGGCCTCCCGGGCCCGGCGCCGGCTGTTCGCTGCGTGCCACCACCGGATCTCCGCCCCGTCCCGGGCCGCCAGGCGCCCGGCCTTCAGGAAGTGCTCCACCGCCGCCTCACTCCGCGCTCCTGCAGCAACGAGCGGGACGTCCTTCAGCGCGGCGCCGCCGCGGCCCCCGGAGGGATGCGGGCCGAGAGGCGAGGGCCGCGCCGCGCTTACCGTGCTTCTCGGCCGCCATCGCCTCGGCGCTGCCGCCCCGAGAGGCGGGGGCTCCCCGGCGGCGGCGGAGGCCGCGTGGCAGCCAGGCTGAAACCGCCCTCGCAGCCCGGCCCTGCGCGGTCACCGCCGGAGGGGGACAAGTCGGAGTCTTACCACAACACGCTCGCCTGTTTTATTTAAATAAGGGATAGCCTTTATTTAACTCTTAGAGATCGTTAGTACAGGATAAATGGCAAAAGGCTCCTCTAGTTACCTGGCGGCACAAACACGCGTTTTGCTGCTTTGCCCCTCCCGGATCAGGGAGATGCTGCAGCGCAGGAAGGTCACCTCCACCTCATTACATTTATTAACCAGAGGAAACAACGGTGAGGTTGCCCAGCGGCATCGAGGTGCGACTTGCTTGCACTGAACCGCCCATCCTGCGGCCCCCAGCTCCTCTCCAGAACTACAGTTTTGCCGAAGAATCAGTTCAAATGTATCCCCAGAGTCCTCCAGGCCACGAGCCTGACATCTTCCAACACTTGTTTTCTAAAGCACAGAGCTGAACAGGTTAAGCTACAAGTTGTTTTTGAGACAAAAACACGAAATATCCCCAATGAGCATCGAGAAGACAGCAAACTGTTAATAGCCTCATAAACCTGTACCAGCATTTTTACTGAAAACAATATAGAACATGAACTCGGTTCTGTTGTTTTCTTTTTGGTAAATAGTTGTGACAGACACCAAACCTTGGTTCATGGAACCTTGGTACAAATCACGTGCATCCCAAGTACATAAATAGATTTTAAGGACCCAATATAAAAAAATACATACAATACTAAATCTGTTCATGAAAACGCACACTTAATACATTTGTCCTCCCTGAAAATAAAGGAGGCTACCAAGAGGTAAGAAAAGCAGAAGCAAGCAGAAAAGATAGTGCAGAATTCCTGTCTTATTGCTACATGTAGATTACTTCAAGGATAACCTGGCGTTTTACGAATCCTCAAAAGGTCAGACTGCATCAAGACTTCTGAACACCCAGTAAAAGAAAAAAGATCAGTATTTATAAAAATAGTATCTGTTTTAGTAAGATAAATCCCTACAAATTCAAGAATTGAATCAGTTTTTCTACAAAAAGTAATTCAGAAGCGTATGTTCCTGAAGCACCAGCATGGTATCTTAAGAAGTCAGAACTTCACCTACAATGCTGTTGTAAACTTAATTGCAATTTTTTTTTTAAATGGGATTTGATGGGGGATGTACTGCTAAGTGACGGAAGAGCACTTTAGAAAGGAGGGGAAAGCCTCAGATCTGTCCCAAAGGAATTCTGGAGGGCTCCTCCAAAAAGGTAACAGGGCCAGTTGTCTTGCTGAGATGGAATCAGAAAAGCCAAGGTGCAGGTGGAACTAAATCTGGCAAAGGGTGTGAAAAATAACAGATTCTATGGGTACGTTGGTCAGAAGAGACAGGCAAAGGAGAGCGTACCCCCTCTGATGACTTAGAAGGGAGAACTGAATACAACAGACATGGAGAAGGCTGACTCGGTCTTCACTGCCAGTCAGGCTTCCCACGCCTGTCATGTCCCTGAACACCTATGTTGACGCTAGGTGAGCAAAATCCCTTCCACTGTAAGAGCAGTGCAAGAAGACCTGGGGAACTATAGGCCAGTGAGCCTGGGTCTGCACCTGGGAAGATCATGGAACAGATCCTCCTCATGCGTTAACGCACACGCAAAACAAGCAGGTGAACTGAGACAGCCAGCACAGCTTCCCCAAGGGCAGATTCTGCCTGACCTATCTGGTGTCCTATGATAGTGACAGCATCTGTGGACAAAGAAAGGGCAACTGAGGTCACCCACCTGGATTTCTGCAAGGCCTTTAACACGGTCCCCCACCACCTTACTCCTAATTGGAGAGAGACAGATTTTGAAGGGTGGAATATATGATAGATAAATAACTGATTGGATGGTCACAGCCAGAGAGATGTGGTCAATGGATCTACATCCAAGTGGAGGCAGGTCATAAGCAGTGTCACCCCAGGAGTCTGTCTTGGGACTGGTGCTCCTCAGCATCTTTATCAATGAGACAGACAGCTGCATCAAGTGCGCCCTCAGCAAGCTGAATGGTACAGCTGACAGAACAGAAGGAATGGACACCATCCAGAGGGACCTGGACAGGCTTGAGAAGTGGGCCCACAGGACTCTAATGAGGTTTGGAAGAAACCAGCTCCCTCACTGTTTTTTCCAAAGAGAAGTACTCCAGCCCTCTGATCATTTTTGTGGTCCTCTAGACCCACTCCAGCAGCTCTGCATCCTTTTTGTGCTGGGGACCCCAGGCCTGGATGCAGTACTCCAGAGAAGGCTCTGAGATCTCACTGCATCCTTCCAGTACTTAAAGGGAGCTCAACTTTTTGCACAGTCTGAGAGTGATGGGATGAGGTGCAAGGGCTTTAAACAAAAAGAAGGGAGGTTTAGGTTAGACGTTAGGAAGAAATTGCTTACTCAGAGGGTGCTGAGGCCCAGGCACAGGATGCCCAGAGAAGCTGTGGGTGTCCCATCCTCCCTGTAGATGCTCAGGGCCAGGCAGGATGGGGCCCTGGGCAGCCTCATCTGGTCGGGGGTAACCTTGCTCACGGAAGGGGGACTGGAACTAGGTGATATTTAAGGTCCCTTCCACTCTAAACCATTCTGTGATTCCTTGTGCTGATCAAAAACAAGTGTCAAGAAGTGTCCACCTGTATTTACACTGAGGCATGAAGTATGCAGTCAGCTACCTAAGACCTCATATCTGAACCTCAAATAGCAAGGAAGTTCTTTGCACATGGAAAGCGCATGCTTCAGGATGAGATAAGATCTAACTGCAGCAGTTTCTTCAATACTTATCTGACGTTACGAGGCAAGATAGTATGGCTGGAAGTTACACAACACAATGTAAATGGTACAATAGTGTACAGAGGTAAGCAACTGCCTTCTTCTGCAACTGTATTAAGTGTAAAGTTTCAGAACTTTAGGGAACTTTACAGACTACGCTTCTTTCTGTGGTAAAGTAACAAATGGAAGTTGGGCTCTTGTTTTGTTTAAATACAGTTTGAAAATCCATTAAAACCAAAATGGTTTTAGAAAATTTGATCTTTAGTGTTTGATGCATTACAACTTTGGTGTTCAGAGCTAGTGAACCGGTATCTTGCCAGAAATTGGTTTCAAAATAAATGTTCCATAAGGAAAAATATTAATTCCATTTTCAGTGGTAAGCTTGCAGGATCTGACATCCCACCATGGATCACAGGAATCAGAGCTTTGTCCAATTCATTCAGGTATTTCTGTGGAAAAAGGTGACCCCCGGATCCTGCTAAGTACTCAACCTAGAACAGAAACACATTAACATTTCTTCTATTAGTAAGACAAGACAAACGTGTAGCATCTTCACAAAACAGTGTTTCACCTAGCATGAAGTAGACAGAAAATAACACAAACACTAAGAACTGGGTAGGTTTCCAGGTCAATCATGAACTACTAGAATTGTCACCGAATCTCTGGGCTTACCAGACCATGCATCCTCTGCATCTCAAACTGCCTGAGACTTTTGTCAAGAATGATCTGATTGTATTCTATCACCACAGTGACTATTAATTTCAAAATACATTATTGAAAAATAATTTAAGAGAATATTTTCAGCTTCTCTTAAAGGTAAAGAAGTTTTACGGTTTACTTCCTTCAGACATGTGTATTCCAGCTCCAGAGTTCTGCAGTCTTTTTGGGTGCATCACATACTAGATGGAGCTAAGCAAACCTGTCTTTGCTATAGAAATGCTGGAGCAAATGCCTTATCAAACTAGAGTCAGGAGCTAATGCGGAAGAAAACAACATCAAGAAAAGCATCAGAAAATTAGCTCTATGATTCCTTTTTCTGACTCACCTTAGAGACAAATGAGTGCCAAAGAGTCAGAACTAGATGAAAACTGGTAACTTACAGCAAACAGCTGCTACAGCACATGGCACAAAAGGAAACAGCAGTAATTATTTTGTGAGCTATTAGTCATTAAGACAGCTCCTAAATGAAATTTAACCCTCAGTCTGGACCTGGGGTAGGACAAAAAACTAGGAACATTCAGAAAGAGATCCAAAGGTCTTTACTGGAAAAGTTTAAGAATTGGAGTGTCTACAATACAAGCTGAAAGATTACCATATCTGAGTCAACAGAAACTCTCAGGCCTATCTTATTCATCCCATTCTTCTTCAAGGTTTTAAGGTGTGGGCAAAGAGCAGTGCTGCAGGCAGCAGCAATGTCTTTAGCAAACTGGAGATGAACGGCACTGGGTAGTTCATGGTCCTTTAGGAAATAATACACCTGAAATTACAGAAACAATAAGGATATTCAGCAGTCTGGTCATATGAAAAGTAAGAAAATACGTAATTCAATATTCAGTTAATGCAGAACAAAGTGAACTACCAACACTTGTTTGTTGGCATAGTATCCCTAGTGTTTCATTTGTTCAATCAAAATACTTATGTAACCATGAGAATATCCAGATTACACATTCATAGAGTTATCAGTGCTAACAGACTTACACCATTTACTCTTTTCCAGAAGAAAATAATGTAAAGTATGGAAACTTACCACAATTACAGAACAGTTTGCACAGCAGTGTGGCTATGCATAGTTTAGTTTCTTTAACAGTAACATCTAGTACCCTTGTTTTAGCTCCTGTTATAAGTAGTAGCAGTAAAAAAAGCTCAAATACAATGTAATTTACTAACTTCAGTACACTTCAAAACTTTCCCTTTTCTTTCAAAGTCTCTGGTGTGTGGTATTTTTTCACTCTGAGTTCCTTCCATCGATTTTCCATCCACCGGGCTTAAAATTCTATGGAAGATAATAGTATTGTCAACAATTACAATAACATTTTGTTTCATACATGTTTTAACATTCTAAAGCATAATGTTTAGTTATCTTTAAAAGCTATTTAACAGCTCTGTAGCTAAATAATACAGGATGTGCACCATAATAATATAGAAGCTACAAAAAGCAGTATTCTAGACAGGGAACAAACAACACTTACTCAATAAAAATCTCATGAAATTGTAAACTGAATAAGTTAAAGCCTCTGTTTGTTTTAATCAGTCAAAAAAGCCACAAAAAAAAGCATACCAAGACAACCCCATCACCTGAGAAAGAGCTTGGTTAACAGGAGGCAAGTTTTGAGTTAGTCATGTGTAATTAAAGTTTGAAGTTATTTAACTGTTCAAAACACAAGAAATAAGGATACCATTTTAATTTTTTTTTTAATTAAATGCTGGCATCCCAAGCAGAGAGTGGCAAAGAGCAGTACTGTGCACTTCCAAGCCCCCAGCCCCAGAAGCTTAAAGGGATTAACTGTATCCTTAAGGTGGTTAGTGATTTGACTGATAGAGACTTTCAAAGGAGCCTCAGCTTTCACAAGCTCTTCCGTCAGTTTCCCAAACGGAGAAAATGGTACTGATTTTGGTGAGTACTACAAACAAAACTGTTCTGCTAGTGACATCTAGAGGAGAGCAGGCAGTTTACTGTCCTATTCCCTTACACGTGTTAGCAGCAAATTACCTGAATAAAGATGTCTTAGATTAATTTCTTGAAAGAAAAAGCAGATATTTTAAAGTTAGGAGCATGAGAATTATATGCTTTGTTAATACATTTACCCTTTGTTTGTTTTTTCTTCATCTTCCACCCAGCAAACATCTACATATTCTTTTAGGCCTTCTCCATCCACTTTGCCACAAGTTATTTTGAAGTCCTTCTTGTCTCTTAATGCTTGACGTAGGCTTTCCATTGTCTCTGGTGTTATTTGGACCATTAATCCATCTAGAAGAAAACCAGTTAAAATCCTCACTTGTCTCTGCAGAAAGAGTAGCAACACTTTATAGTACTCTTGGCTTAAATATTTGTGGGATCAACCCTTTCCTGCAGCAAGTCCTAATTTGGACTACACAGTCAACTACAGCATTAAATGCTACATGACAGGAGTCAGGAGTACTGAAAGCCTTTCTAGTCAGCAGAGCTAAGACTAGTAGAGTAATTGTAGCCAAATGTTAAGTTTCTGGCATCTACGTGTCAATGTATGTATTTCATCAATTTAGAAACGAACGTACTTCTAGATACTGGCAGCTATGAAGGAATTTTTTGCAAAGAGTTAAAACTTTCTATGTAATAAAACTAACAGACAAACTAGCACGTATTTTTGTACAGCACAATTCATTTGTGATACGTTTTCTACAAGTTAAAAGTCCAGAAAGAGCTTTGCTTAGTGTGGAACGAAGATCTTGCACAAGACTAATTTTTATTTTTAAAATCCTCTGCAGACTGACACTCAGTGCAGTCCTTACCTTCAACTATACTGGATTTAGCTAGAAATCCTGAAGATGTCTTTAAGGCTCCATTAAATACCACAAAACTTGCACCTGTAACTAGAAAAAGTAGAAAGAAAGAGTAACTCTACATATTACTCGAGTTTGACATTACCAACATTTAACTTACATTCCCTTTTTTTAATAAAAAAATATTTTTAATGTTTTAACTTATTAAAAAAACAGGGCAGAAGAGGTACTACTCTACTGAAAATGATAACAGGAATCACTTAGTCACGAGTTGGTACAAAAAAAACACTAGACCTTAGCAAAAAAAGACCACTTTTGTTATTTTATGAGTGCATACAGGATTTCTGTAAGATAATGAAAGATGGGTAACAGGCACACTGGAAGAGTCCAATATATGAAGAGGAGACAGTTAAGAGAACAGTGCTGCGGTGTTTCATATTTTTTTAAACATAAAACATACATGCCACACAACTTTAAATTATTTACAGAAAATATTCCTGAAGTTTACAGTGTTACCAGTGAAACTAAAACTGAAATAAGCTGAAAGGTCATATGGGACTTTAAGTAACCCTGACTAGAGGGAGGCATCCTTGCCCACGGCAAGGGAGTCGGAACTGGATGCTCTTCAAAGGTCCCTTCTGTCCCAAACCATTCCACACTTGCATGATTTTTGCTCTAGAAATGTAACTGTTCCCCGTAAGTACACTGGACAGCTTACCTTTCCTAGGATGTTCATTAGTGCTGTTTGCTTGTGTATGATAAAGACCTTGCTTATTCTGCACGCACACAAAGTGAGAATCTGCTTCAGTGTTAAAACTGGCTCCAATGCTAATTACATGGTCATTAGAGGAATTTATCACCTTCATCACCTGCCAATATAAGATTGGTTATTAAACTGACAAATCTCATTCTGTAGTGCTCATTTTAAATATAAGACATTAGAAAAATCTAGAAGGATTACTCACTTACTTACAAAAAGTTTCAACCTGACTAGCTGGAGTCAAATTAAGCATGATTAAAAATACTTCTTTGAGAGGGAAAAGTCTGAACACTGCTGGTCAACACAGAATATGCAGGGATTTTATTGGTTATGAAAGCCTCATGTAGTTTACTGCTCAGTTTGTTAAAGCTCAATTAAACAGATTGCAATAAAAACTACACTGGCTTTTTTTTTTTTAAATAATGTTTTACTTAAAACATCACCCACAGGAAATATATAGATGTTCCTCAGGAATGCATGCTAGAAGACTTCACTGAAATTATTCATCTTCCACATTTAACAGTTACCCTAAAAATGACTTATTTCCACTCATTATCCACTCTCTAACATATCCAGGAAGAAGAATATGCACACACTGAATTTCACTCTCTCTCCCCAGATATCACATGCTTATACTTTTTAAAGTTCAAGTTTTAAAATTCAAAGAGTCTACTGCACAGCAATCAGTACACTAGAGAGCTGCAATCAAGTGAAGAAGTCACCCGCAGAACTGCATGGAAATGGATCAGAGAGTAAAAGCACCACTGCCTCTAAGAACTACTCCTCCTCTGCCTTCCCATTAATAAAAGAAGTCATGTTACAGATGTTACTGGTATTTTTGCGAAGAAAAAAGATAAAAGCAGCTTGGAATAGTTTAACTTACTTGATTATATCTCCTTAAGGGTATTTTAATACAGCTTCTACCCATTTCCACGTGAACAAATAGGTTGTCTATGGTATGCAAAGTATATTGATAGTTTCTAAGATCCTGTAATAGACAAAGATAATATGTTAAGACAAAGACGTCAGCAGACAGTTTATTTCCATGCATTTTAGAATAAATCTTAAAGACTGAGTATTCTACATCCATCTCCAGACTTCTTATAAGTCATTAGAAGTAGCTAAGATTTGATGATCCCTTTTATCCTCCTCCTCTGCTGTGATTCACTGCAAAAGTACCTTAACGGACATATTAACAAATCTGTAGTACTGATAAAGTGGCTGTACTATTCAACAGTGGCTTACTTCAATGCACATTGGGATCTTGTACTGTTTTAGATAACATGAAATACTTCAACAGAAGGAGTGGATGAGGTCACTTGGTTTGTTCAGCTTAGAGAACAGGAGATGGAGGGGAGACTTCATTGCTGTGTATCACTCAGTGGAGGGGAGTGGAGAGGGAGGTGCTGATCTCCTCTCTGGTGACCAGTGATAAGTTCAGTCTGGACATTAGGAAAATTTTCTCACTGAGAGGGTGGTTAGGCCCTGGAATGGGTTTCTCAAGGCACTGTTTACAGCCCCAAGACTGTTGTTGTTCAGGAAGCACGTGAACAATGCTCTCAGACATATGGTTTAATTCTTAGCTTCACATGGAGCCAGGATTTAAGACTTGACAATGCTTCTCAGTCCCTTCCAGCTCACGATATTTTTATTCTGTGATTCTGCAATTTCTTGAGTACTTGAAGTACTGCTTGAGTCTTGCACTGTTAATTACACCTTCCTCTGACAGAGGTTACCATCCGTCAGCCACTTCTGTGGGATTTCCACATTCTGTTTTATTCTGGGAGAATGACAGAATGATCATAGATGTAAAATGGTTTCATTTGCCTTTCCTAGCACAACTTAAGAAAGGCTGGGAAGGCTCTTATCAGCAGCTTAACCAGGAAATCAGCATCTTCCCCAGTCAGCTCAGCTGTAGCAAGCGCTATTTATGAACAGGTCTCACTGCACTGCAAGTTTCAGTTCAAATGGCACTATTCAACAGTAATAAAGGATATCATCACAGATGTGCCTTGTCTTCGTCATTTACCACCACCTCAGTCACTTCTGTGGTGCCAGACTTTATCATCTTTAACTGAGTTTGCACCACATGTAGTTAAACAGATCCATACCCTCTTGTTAAACTACGTAATGAGAGAACTTTTTGCAGCTATTTTATAATGACTAAAAACTCTTGCTACATCAGAAGAGGTAATCTTGCCAAGGAGCATATATTCCCACTGCCTGTTTTGAGCCTGTAAGTCTGTAAGTGCAATTCAGGCTAAAAAAGGAATGGATTTACCACATCAGAGACTAACGCAAATCCATCTCAACACATTCTTTGCAGCAGCAAGAAGTGCACACTGATGTTTTTACACTACCCCTTAGGTGCCCGTCTGTCTTTTCCAGGCTGTTCTTCTAGATCTTATTTATTTGTACCTTAGGCGCTTCCTGAATAACACAAAGGCTTAAGCCAATTAAGGAAATCTCCCTCATATCGTTCTCTCTTCCACCCTCAAGTCCTTCCTCTGACCTCACATTCGTACTGCCTCACCGCAGTGAGGCAGGGAGCTGAGATTTCAGATTCCTCCATTAAGAAAAAAATTGCTAGCTAATTGCTAGCTTTCCTATATTTCAGCTCCAATTCAGATCGACTCTCTATGTAGTGACGTAGATATCAACAACTGGAAAAACAGAAGAGTGCCAAAGATTGCTGTCTCCTCTAAGCTGTAAAGGTTTCCAGACTTGAGAGGGTTTAGTGGTCACCTAAGTACGTGCAATTTTCTCCACAGCATTCCCAACACTTTTGCTTACAGCATTAAGGATAAATTCTATGCAAGTGTTTGAAGAGAAAGGTTACTGGTCAGCAATAGAAGCTTACTAGAAGTTCAAATAACATTATCTGAGTAACAAAGGAAAAAGTTATTGTCTTGAAATCAAGTCTTCGTATAACATAGATTTGCTAATCATATCAAGGGTAAGTTTGTGTGTCAAAGCAATTAATATTACAATTAGGAAAAGGGATCTGTCCAGATTGTTTTTCAAATTTAATGAAATACCATATTTAAGACTAGAATTCTTGCACCATTGCAAAAAGCAGTATTTGAAAGAGAAACTGTTGCAACTGAACAGCAACTGCTACCAGCTTCAATGTAAGTTGCAAAGTTCGTCCTCATCATTTAAAGCTATTTCTTGGCACCAGAAATTGTGCTATAATCAGCATGATGTGAAAGACTGCACTAGGTTTACATGACAAGGTGCTGGCAGCAGGGGAGTTGCTAAGAGAGCCCAGCCCAGCAGCTGCACCGTGTCAGATCAGATCCAGCTGATCCAGTCAGCTCCCAAAGGGACCCACTGCTCACCAGACCTGAGCCCTGAGCAATACTGGAAGAAGCCAGTGGAAGAGCATGGCTAAGAAATGACCAGAAATGCAGCCCATGGTGGAGCCCATGATGGCCTGTAAGTGTATGGAGAAATACACATACATCACGTGTGTATGTAGCCTGGAGAAAGCCATGAAGAGCCCCCACAAGAGCAGGCCCTGGTCCAAAGCTGCTGCTTAAAGAGAGCAGCCCACGGTGGAGGACGGCTGGTGGAGCTGCTGCCTGTGGGGACTGTGCTGGTTCAGCTCCTGAAGCATGGGCCCCATGGTACAGCGCTGTGCTGGAGCAGTGCTTGGGGAGCTGCAGCCTGTGGGCAGTCCACACAGATCAGTTTGAGAAGGACAGCATCCTGTGGGAGGGACACACATAGAGCAAGGGCAGAGAGTAACCATGAAGGGGCATCAGAGACAAAGCATTATGGACTGACTGAAGCCCACATTCCCTGTTCATCTGCACTTCTTGGGAGAAGGAGGTTGAACAGGGTAGATGGGGAGGTTTGCTCTTAGTAAGAAAGGTGCCCTTAGTAAGAAATCACCCTGTTAGTGACAGTCAGTAAATTTTGTTAGTAGGAGACAAATTATGTTAATGTCCCTATGTTGAATTTGATTTGACAATAGCTAGTAAACTATCTCCCTGTTCTTACCTCAACAGGTGATCCCTCTTTCACTGTATTTTCTCCCTCTTTGTGGAGAGAAGGAGTGGCTGTGGTGTTTAGCAGCCCATCAGGGTGAAACCACCACACTTCCTTAGCTCACACTTAATTCATATTTAAGAAAGGAATTTCCAAGTCAGCTCTGAAGAAAAAGTTAAAGAACTAACTTTGCCAAAAGCAATTCAGTTTTAAAGAGTCAAAGTTCTGAGGATATTTTACACAATGTGGATTACAACAGGAAGTGAAATGAATAAATAAATTACTCACAACAAGTAGATTCATAATTGTGTGACCTATTTCTCCAAAGAGTGGCTTTCGATGTCTGAAACTTACTACAGGAGTTGGATATACTGGAATAGAGGAAATAAAAAAGTCACACTTGTTGATATTAATGAGTTTTATAGTTTTAAGTATTTATTTTCAGGTATAGACCAAGTTTCTTAATTTCAATATCTGAATATCCAGAGGAACTGAAGCCACTATGACTCTTACTTGCTGACAACCCCTTAGCCCACTGCATGGTTTCCTCACCCACAGTTAAATCCTACTGCAATATCTGTACAGAGTCACTCCCCAAGCAGCAGCAATCTTGTGGCAGAGACCTGCTGCTTCTTTCTCTATGATTTACCAGCTATGTATCTTGCAAAGGGTGAGTTGAAAGGTAACACCCTTTGTTCAGTCTTTGTGTCACCAGTTATGAGAGGGGCTGCAAGGTTCAATACTTTTTTAAACACAAGTACTATAGGGGTAACATCCAATTTTATATTAATGCTGTAAAATGAAGTACCACTTAGACTAATAAACAAGAATGAAGTGAATGAAATGGTTCATACAAAGTAATAAGCCTCTAATTGCTTTGCAGTCCCATGGCTGGAATAGAAAACATGCAGATGGAAACTGGGGAAAGCACGGAGGTCAGGAGACCAACACACCACCACATGAAGTCACTTGAAAGTAAAACAAACAGTACAGCAAAGTCAAGATTATGAGATCAGTCCAAGGAAGTGCACGGTTGGTACAAAAATGACAGTAAGATTGATAAGAGAAAAGAATGACAAAGAAGCTACCACCCTTGTCAACTCCAAGGCAAAAGCCTGGGCAGTAGAACTCCACTATTCACTCAAATCCACGAACAACTGAATAATGCATTTTTATAGACCTGATGCTTCTAAAACGGTAGTCCTATTTACCAAAAGCCCATTCAATATCAGAAAGTTGTGTATGATATTTTTGAAATTCATTCCACTGAAGTAACATCTGCATGTTGCACCTTTTCAAAACTCCTGGTCTCCAAATAATAAGGGTCAACACAACAGGAAACAAAACAGTACCTATACCTCTAAATTAGTGCCTGTATTATTCAAAAAAGGCCCACAAGCAACTTTAGAAGGTACTTAGGACAGCTTCTACTTTCATGTCTTGTGCAAGCTAGCTTTACCTGCTCTTCAAGGCAATAGTCATTTGTAAAAATACTTTCCTCCCGTGAGCATGGAGCAGAGTGAGTGAAGATCTAACTGGGGGAGCAGAAAAGTGGTCACGTAAAGCAGCAAAGAGTCTGCTGAACATGACTCCCATGTGAAGGCTTTCACAATGCACAACCTCTGCTATATACATTACGTTCTTTTCCCTACACCTCACTTTGAAAGAATGACTTCCGCATTTTTCAGTACAGAGATTTCAAATGCACTAACTAGTATGTTATCCTTTTAAGTAATGAAGACATTTATCCATTTAATGAAGCACTAATATTTTGCCCATGTAATCCATTTCTGTTTTTTTTCAAAATTGACAATTAGGCTGGTGAACTTCCCTTCAAAACTTTCTCCAGTGACAACAGAAGTCAAACTTTTATTTTTTTTAAGTGTCAGTCTTGGTTTTAAAAACCTAGAGCCTAGCCACCACCAGCTAACATGAAAAAGAACCAAGTGTAGCAGAATATTGTAAATTCCAATGCGCGTCAACAGGAAGGTTCTCATGTACGAAACTTCAGTTTTTCACAAGAGTAATATAAAATACTGCAAGCATGGTTTTGAATATTTTGTTTGAATACTAAAGTTACATTTTTCAAAGGAAGTTTTATATTTATACAGCTATTTGAAGTGCTAAAACTTACCCCCATATTCTGCTCCCAATCTCAACATTAAACGGATTGGAAAAACTTTTGCCCAGGGTATTTCCAGCTTATGGATTAGAATGCCACAAAGAAAAGGGTTATCTGGTAGAATTAAATCATCAAGTTTCTGGTAAGTTGGTGAAACAAACAGGAATCCTCCATGATCTTCGTTACCGAGAAAGTTTTCACTAACCATAACATTTTCCATGTTTCTTGTTAACTTTCCTGTTGAAAGAGGGTCAGAAAGTGTTTGGGCATCTTAAAAAATAACATGCTATTATGAAGAAAACTACTACCACTACTGCTTTGTTACAGACTTGTAAACCATAAGGTTTACATCTCATATCTCCCTGAAAGTCTGAGAGAAATCTAAATGCACAGAAGTACTCTACAGACTTATTACTTAGATGAACTTGAATATGAAACTAGTTTGGTTTTTTTTTTCCAAAAAAATACCAAAAACCCTAAAGCATACAATGTTCTGGCACACATCAGTTGATGAACTTCAATTAACAGACCTCATATTTATATATTTATGTGTACTGCATTTCTACAGATGAAGTTCGAGATGTCCTACACAAGGACTCTGTCTAGACACAAGGACTTATGGACAGAATCTCCAAGACCACACGAATGAAAAACAATAACAGCAAATGCAAACTAGATATTTACAGGAGTATTTGAGCCAGAGGAACGTACATTCTTTTCTTTCTGTTATTTAGAAACAATGGCTAAACACTGAGGAGTTTCTCAACCAGATCAGATACCTATAAATGCATAAAAATTGCATAAACTTCTAGCTTTGAAGACAAGTAAGAAAATATCACAGCATAACATCAGACATGACTACATACCTTTTACTGCATTCTTATAGATGTCAATAAATAATTTGAATATTTCATTAGGAAAAGTCTTCTCATCTGGCAAACACTGCAACAGAATGACAATTTCTGCCTGCCCCAATCCGTGTAGCCCATTTGTTGAGAAGTACCAGCATTTTTCTGAAGAATCTTCAATTAAGAAGACAGAGACCACAGTAATACTGTTTTTACAATCAGAGTAACAGATTTAATGGAAAAGAAAACATGTGCTACTTACAAGATATTAACTTGACATTCACAAGCAAGTTTGCATTTAGGATAAAAGTTAACGGATTGGCACCTCCTTTCTCAAGAAGCAAGGCGACCTGTTGGTGAGATAGATGTTCTTCCACTAGAGGATCTAAAGAAATTAACATCTGATTTAGTTCAACATGCCAGCCAACTACTTAAAATAAAAAATTCAGATGACAGCATATGAAAGACTGTCCTTACTTCCCTATCTTAAAAGGGTGTTAATAATTCTCAAACTTAGAACAACTGTGGATCAACCAGGTATTCTATTCAGTAGCTTACCAGAAGATTCAAAGGCCATACAAAAATAAAGCAGTAATTTGTAACAAAGGCAAGAACTGGGGCTGACTGCATACACAACTGTGTTATGTTGTCTCTTCAGTTCACACATTGCTACTGTTAGATACAATGAAAACAATCACTGCTATAATGAACTTAACTGATTGTTTTCATAATATATTCACATTTTAATAACTCACGTTTAATTAACAAACAATGCAATCTGCAGCACAGGTGAAAGGTTGAAGTTGCATTATTGTATTAAAGGTCGTGCTTAGAAATCCTGCATCTGGTGATGCAATACTGGCTATTGTTTACCTTTTCCTTTTTCACCCGTGGCAAGCAGAAGCGGTGGCAGTTTATCACCATCAGGAAGAAGGCTGATGTCTTTACGAACACAGTTTTCAATACCACAAAGTGCTCTGTAACTTGCAGGACTAACAGGCATATCAATTCTAGTCCAATCTACTAAATTAACACTAGTCTCAGATTCCGTGGCAGAAGAACACTCTTTAGTGTCTGGAGTCAAAGATTTATCGCTATCCACCATCTCGCTCTGGCTGGAAATAGTCTGTTGTGCATCCCCTGAAGGAACAGGACATAATCCCTCCGTTCTTGTAATAACATCCATTTCTTTTGGTTTTGAATTTACACCAGATGGTATGTCATCTTCCTCTGCATTTGCAGCCTATGAGAATAAAGAAGATCTACAGTCTCACAACAAACTATAACTTCTATAATAGCATTCTAGAAGAAAGAAAAGTGACTAAGACATCTACTAAATTGATAGGAAATGAGTTATTTATTCAAGAAGTAACTCACCAAATCTGTAATGGATCTTGCATTTTTCCCCCCATTCTTAAAGGTCACATTAGTCCCCATTTAAGGCAAAGATGAATCACTATTTCATCCGTTAGGTAACACAAAATTCTCAGAGTGCTGTAGATGAGTCACTTCAGCATACAGTCAGATTTAACACAATCAACAATAAAGTATGTATCCTTTGCAAAACCTGATTAGTATTACTGTTTATTCACTTTGAAACATCATAAAACTTTGTTCCTTAATAGAGAAAATTTGTAATTCGCCCTCATTTTGATCAGCAGCAGTTCATAACGCAACCATATTTCTCTTCCTCTGTATCAACAGCCAAGTCTAGCATTGTACAGTCCAACTCACTTTTGGTTTAGTGTCAAACCTATGCTGCTCCCTCAGTGAAATGCATATGATAAACTAAGAGTCCAGTCACATTATGAAATGAACTGTCATCTAAACAAAGGAGAATGTGATCTATTAAGTATGTTGAGTTATCACACTATAAATCCCTGTAGATTTGCACACTACTTCAGCAGGACTGAACTGTAACAAGATAAAAACCTAACAACTCTATGCTTGTCCTGTATTAATTCTCCTGGCATGCCCTCACCTTCCATCAAATCTCCTGCTTAGAGAACATGTGCCAGAGGATAAGGGAGAAAGACTTAAGTAACAAAAAGTAGCATCCCCCAAACCTCACAACACAAAAATACAAGATGTGCGACTAAAACAGCCTCTAACAGACTCCTTCCCCACAAATTCACTTGCAGGCTTTGCAGATCACCTTATACTTTTGGCCTTCACAGCACTCTGAGGCAGCATGCTCTGGATTACATGCTGCCTAGTAAAGGACATCTAGAGCTTAAGAGCTGCAACATAGCAGTTTTGTTTGAGCTTCTAAAGCTGTACATGAGCATCATCAACTTACTGTTTGTTTGTACATATTGCTTTTAATTTTAGATACTGTTAATCTTCTGTAAGTGAAAATATCCTACTCTTTCCCCAAAACAGAAGACAGGCTGCATCTTTTGATTACTATGATGGGTAGAGCAAGAGCTGCCAGGTTCTGAGAACAACAGGGATACGTTTATTGTCATGACAATTTTCCACTTGTGTTTCTGTTCCCTCCAATTTACTTCCCTGTTTAAACAACTTCTTAAGTACTTTCTTCAGACTGACCACTGACCATAAGTCTTCCTTTTCCAGTAAGTGAGACAGCAATAAATCCAACATCGATACATTCAGCCACTCATATACTCCTAATTCTACAATTCGTGGCAGATGACACCTGCCATTTTAACATTCAGTTCATGAATATTTGGAATCTATTTGCTTTTACTGTCTGAAATATTTTACCCTTTTTAACATCTATGAGTATGATAAACAGCAGAGCCCAGGACAGGCAGCTACTGTATTCAGTCCTTCACTTCTTTATCAATTAAGTTAGCTATTTGGCTTATATTTATCATATGGAAAGAGATTTATTATTATTTTTTACTGATGCCTAACTTCTTTTCATGACCTCCTGACGAGCTTTTCTGGAAACGTTTTGTCCTGGTTTTAAGTATTATTCCATTTCACTACAACATGCAGAGGCTGTCTGATACTTAAAACACAGTGCCAGGTGCACTTCCTGAGTTCTGTGCTTCTAGCAGACTCAGCTATTCTCATGTGAGCTCCAGCTCTTCCCCTTCCTTCCCCTGCTTCTCCCATGGGGAGGAGTGTTGTGTGATTAATTCTTCAAACTGTGACATGTTTTCATCGACAATACCAGCAGTATTTCTACCATCACAGACTTCTTTACAAACAAATGGAAGTGTAAGGCATGATTATCCTTCCCAAAAATGTTAGCACTTACTGTCACTCTGAACCACTCCTGGGGCCCACAGTCTCTACAAAAAACAGATTTGACCCACAACTTACTGGAATCCTTTTTCAAATGAAATTGTACTTACTGTTATCTATGACACATGAACGAAGGTCGATTTGTTAATACAACCCACAACAGTTGAGATACTCCACATACTCGTAATATGGATCTGGTCTGACTACTAGCTTTACTAATTATTTTTTAAAACTCTTGAACGCTGTCATGACCCGAGACAGGGTTTCAGAGCTATATTTTATTTTAAAAAGCTCCAGATAAAGAATACCTCCAAACTTCTCCACATCAAACTTGTATTACTCCTTTAGACTTCTCCTGTCAAGCACGGCTAGTTTAACACTATGAATATGATATTCTTTAAAAAGTCTATTGCCTTGTTAGTTCACCACCTGTTCACAGTAGAAGCAGTAAACTAATTTTGCTGCACCCTATAACACAGTATTGTATTACATGAAGCAACTTCTTGTAGGACTAACTTAGTAAACATGTAAAATTATATCAAATCACTCAAAAAAAAAAAAAATAAGCACAGTAATGACAAATGGCTGATGACACCTTCATAACAGTAGTTATTCAAAGACTTCAGAGAAAAATCTTGATTTGGAATATTTTCTACTACACGATTTTTGAAGTGCATGTTTGTCCTAATCAATAGAAAGCAAAGTTATTTCAGCAGAATTTGTGCATCCACACAATTCTTAATTCATACCATATGCAGCTCTGGCACATCAGAGCATACTGTGTCCTGTGATGACCTCTTTGCTCCAGATGAAAGCTTTGTTGTATATGCCACTTCACCAGTTGGCAAAATACCATCTGCAAACCAAACTCTCTTCTGTTCTTTGGGGCACAGCTCTAGGATAGGTTGAGAAAACAATGTATTATTTTACTGTCATAACAATGAAAAGGGATACAAATTCAGAGGTCCTTATCCCATCAGTTACATAGAGAATTTCTTAACTGAAACCAAGCACAGCTAGACAGCTTGACTCCAGCCACTATCAGGAATAAAATGCTCATCACAACTAGAAGATCAAACACTAAAAAATAGCTAATCACAACATTTAAAATATTATTTTCACTGATGAAAGTTAGATATTTAGTAATAGTGGAACAAAGACTACTACTAATCATTTAGCTTTACAGAGAATGAACTCCTACTGCTTCTTAACTGCTCCCTAAAAAAAGGGCTTTGTGTTTACTATAAAACTGGCAATCACAATGCATGACAGAGGTCTCCTGAGCAATATAAAAATTATGAAAGTAATATCTGAACTGAAAAAAAGAAATTACAATATGAACATAAGACAATGAGAAGAAAGACAATCTCCATTTATGAAACATGGATGCAAGACAGATGTGGTCAAGCTCATACATGGAGTCTGAATTTGGAACTAACAGCAAATTTCCTGAGCTCCAATTCACAGAATTTCTTTTCAATACTGTATCTAGTATACATCTCAAATATAATAAACAACTCTTCTGAAGCAGATCTTGAAAAAACGTTAGTAAAATTACACTGTGTTAAACATACCTTCATTATCAGGTTGTTTAAGTGCTGAAATACGTGATGATGCAGAAAATGAGGGACAGCTGGCACTACCAGGTATACAGGCTTCCAGCAAAGGTGGGGGAGAAGAATTCTCAGAAGAGACACTGGAGTTAGGGACAGGACCTGTTGGACTCATCATTCTTTCAAATGCCTGTGCTAAATTAAAAAATAAAAATACTGTTTACTTTAAATCTTACAATGCAATAATTTTAGTGTGCAGTGCAATACGGAGGTCTTGGGGTTTTTTTTTTGCAAAAGCAATACACAATTTAGTGAGCTAGTTGTGTAAAGTGAATGCTCAAGCAATTTTATAGAAGAAAAATCCCATTTTATTGATTTTCTATCTGCCCTTCAACATGCAGAAAGCTACTGTGGCAAGGTGGAAGAAGGGGCAGAAATCTCTTTTCCTGGACTCCTGCCACAGATGACCACAGCACAGAAGCTTCCCAAAAAAGTACAAAATTTAAAGATACTAGCTGTACATATTATTTTCTCAATGATTATGGCAGCTATTCAAAAAATCCAAACCTTTTTTACCTTTATTAATATCATCGTAGCAGCGAGTACAGACTCTTGCTTCCTTCTCCATGTACTGTAGTTTGCACTTTCGTTTGCAACAACCACCACAAAAAACCTGAACAAGAAAGAGATTGAAATAAATATTATAAGCAAAGACCCAGTATTTCCTGAGTTAGGTTCCTATTATATTATTTCATCTGTCTTATTAAAATAATAAAGCATACATAAAATATTCACAGGAATATGGAAGAAGAAGAGGAGCTTTAGCACATTTATCTTACAATGTATTTCTCTGCTGAGAGAAGGGAAATTAAAAGAATAAAAAGGGCTTCCTTAAGATCAAAAGCTCTATGGTTTGGTCTGAAGTCTGCTTTTTGAATTCTTACCCTGTATCCCAGAACTGCACACAATCTATCCATGCTACAAATTTTGGAGAAAGGCAACATCCTATCACTTTTCTTAAACACTACGGAACACTATGCCGTAGCACAGCTCTTGTAGCATTAACTAGGGTAACACTCTGGGCACCGTGTGTCATCATTCTCCTCCCAGCAAAACATACCCTTGTCACTTATTTGGGGAATCTTTATGATCTGCAGAACTTTCTAACAGGGAAGACAATCATGTCATGCTAACTCTTGTGACTCTAGGGAAATTCACCAGCTGAAAATCTCTGAAGAACAAAATACTAAACGCAGAGCTGAACCCATTTTTTTTTAAGTTGTTGTTGTTTTTGTTTGCTTTAAAGCACATGGAAGTTTATTGCCACCTTCCTGACTGAAGAAATTTCAAGTTTAGCATCTGCTGAAACTCTGCACAAAACCTGAAAATGCTACTTTATGTATTTCCATCAAGACCGCCTCCAAGGAAGGCTGCTGAAAATACACTAATACTTAATTTGTTTTCTTTTTTTTTTACGAATTCTTCCATTTATGATTAAGGTAAAACAATACTCCAAGTGATTCTTGGTTTTGTTTAACAAGCCCAAGTATCTCTTCTTAAAAGTTGATATTGTATTGTGTTTTCTAAAGCATTTTATTAAATCCTCAATAGTCTAGAGAACACTTATCTTACACAGAAGGAACATTTTAGTCTGAAATATTAAATAAAGAAAGAATAGACTGTACTAGTTGTTTATCCCAGGGATACAGCTGGTATAGGAATAGAGATTGTTTCAGACACAATACACAACTATGATCCATAACTTGCTTTCAACTATTTAGCATAGCCTAAAATTTGTCAGGCATTTCTGTTGGCCCAAAGCATTCCTGAGAAGTCTACAAAGCCAACCTTGCACACATGGTCATAAACGCTCATGTTATTCAGCTATGAACTCACCCCCTCCCAATAGTCTCTGAGATACAGGCAGGAAAAAGAACAGCCCATAAAACTTTCCGCTGTGTGCAGATCTAGTTATGTAAGGACAGATGCCCACAGATTAGCTAGGTTTTTTGTTTGTTTTTAAGATCACAGATGGAAGCAGCTGGTACATAATCACACAATGATGAACAGACTCTTCCAAGAAATACATATATCTAATTCTAGGCCCTTTGCAACTTAATATTCAAGCCTATATCATCCACCTTTCATGCAAGATGTCTACAACGGTATCTCAAAACCTTCAGGAAAAATAAGGAATGAAATAAGTACACAGCAAAGAGCAGCAACAAGGAAGACACAATTGATAACTAATTATATTAAAATGCTTATCTGGAATGATAAAAATAATTCTAAGTTGCATCAGTTAATTCTCAAATTCACCCCTACTTTTGTTAATCTTGAAACTGCTTTAGAGGAAAAAACAGAATGATGCGAACAAGTACTGAGCCCCAGAGATGGGAATCATCTGTTCTATTGCCTTAATACCATCTCTGAAGACAACTACTGCCATCTCTCACTAGGATTCAGGGCATGGCTGGAACCATCTATTCTTATATCAGCAGGAGCCATTTTTGACCCATTTGTCTCACAGCCATTAATATCCACACTGCATTGAGGCACTCTACTCTAAGATTCCAAGCTACCTCTTGGACAACTATCCAAAGCAGATCTCAGTGCTTCCCAAACAATTTACCAACGCTGTCTCAGGAGTTACACTGGCTAGAGTAGTCTCAACTGAGCCAGAAAAAAAACCTATTAGTTGCCTTCTTGTTACTCCCTTCAGCACAGCATCTGAAGAGCATGACAACTGCTCTGAAAGAACAGAATACCTTTTTCTACATGAACAGGATATACATCCTGTCTGGTTTAAAGGAGATTTGAGGATGGAGGAAAGCACCTTTTCAACCTGGACCATACCTCTACAATCTCATTCACAGAATTCCATTTCTAATTTTTTTTGCAAGTTGCCACAAATATCAGGTGCTTTTCTCGCAAGGTGGATTAGCAAGTTTTCAAGCACTATCATTTTCAGCTACGTAAAGATTCTACAGACAATATCAGCCTTTACAAAAAATATCCTTCAATGCCTTGGTCTGACAGAAGCCTTCTACTCCTTACCACAGTTACGTGGAAGCAAAGCTAGGTCTGCTATTCCTAATTATCTCCAGGAAAACTAAGTGGATTAAGGGGAAAACAAAGAGGGAACAGAACAAAGAAGAAAAACAAAAGTTATTACAACTGAACTCCTTTAAGTAGGAAAAGGCATGTTAAAACAGTCACATTTGATCAGTGCAAGACAACAAACGTTCCAGCTGCTTTTATATTAATGTCGTATCTATAATAATTAATGATTTCCTATTAATCAGTTTATCTCACCTGAAAGCACACATGCTTGGAAAAGTTACTAAGAATGTAACTGGAAAGGATCGATTGCTAATCAGCTGCAATCAACCTTAGGGCTTCAAATGCTGAGCAGTACAACAATCCTTTGCCAAGTGCCACTCTCCTCTTACACTTGGTGACACTAGGACCCTCAATAAAAGCATCATCTCAATCCTAATGCACAAGAAACAAGAAGTGGAAACAAACTAAGGGACAGATAGTGCAACAGGACAACGGCTATGAAAATGAGTCTATTGAGCAACAAAATTAAATCTAGCTGGGTTACAAAGAGAAAATGTACCACATCAAAAAACAAACAATTAAATAAATGGAAATGAGAATTTGATCCTGCGTGCTACAGATTGGAGAAAAAGCAGGGATCATCACTACCTTACACTTTCCTCCAGCACAGAAGCCAGAATTCCCAAGCTCTGACACTTTCCGTGACAGTAATAAACCTGTAGGACTACACAAAAACTAAACAATTCTAGGACAGTTCAGAGAGGACAATCGTGAATTTCTACCTGTTATTCCTCAAGTTGGTAGAAAACACAGCAACTCAACATGGGTCCATGAGAAAGGTAGACTTTGTTTTTAAAGAGAAGCAGAAAAATAGTAAGCTACTGCACATTCAGAAAAGCTGTGACAGTTACAGCTGCACAGCGCTCTATTATCTCTAACAGTTATACCATCTGTACTGCCTTCACTCATCTTCCAGATGCACAAGCATTGTGAAGCATCCTGAATTACTTTGCTCTTACGTGAAGACGCTCTGTTGTTAACACACAGAATTAGCAACCCTAACAGCTGTTAGCAGCAGTGCGTACTGGAGGGTGCTTCTATCCCCATCTCCAGAAGACATGCAATAAACTTCATGGTGAATTCTTCACTACTTCAAGAAGTAGTACTTCTTTTTGTTTTACTTAGTTATTACTCCAAGAAGTTCAAAACCATATTTAAAGATCTGTACTTTAAACTGTTATAAAACTTCAGCAGGTTATATAACTGCTTAAGTTCAATAACTCCTAGCTTGTCACAATGAGAGCATTTTCTTGGCACTCCACTGCAGACCTACACTTTCTATAGGTTTGCTGCGATAGAAGAAAATGGGGACTATGTATACATGCTGCTAGAAGAGGGACTCTGAGTAAAAAAAAAAAAATACTAAGCCTCTTCAGATGCCTTCTAAAATGGGATGAAAGAAGCTAGTAACTACTGACTAGTCTTTGCACCATCTCCTCATCCATAAAGCCCGCAGAGGAACACTGAAAAAAAATCATTTCCATTAGTATTATATTTGTATTTATGCACCAGTACTGCAATATAAGCTGCAATAGCTCACAAGGAAGTTTATTTTTGATTAAAAGCAAACTTCAGCATTATTTACCCACTGTGGAAGACCATAGGCTGGAAAAATAGGAAAGTCTACAGATTACTTACTCAATTAGTGAGTACTATTCACTCAGCAGAAGTAGCACAATTCCCCCTGTCCTCCCTGACAACTCCCTTGGGAAATTGTGCAGACATTTAAACACAGTGGACAACAGATTTAGACTGTAAATCCTTTGCATGGCTACTGCTGTGATAGCTCCTGAAAGAACACATCCTTCCAGAGTAATGGATATTGTCTAACACCTATCATAATCACTTTTCTGAATTCTGATTACCATCACTGCCTTAATTTTTGATGCCTAAATACTTAAGCTTAATCTAAATACTTAAGCTTAATCTAAAGTAAGTAGAAAACTGATTGACTGTAACGATCACTGCAGTGCATACTGTCCCATCTTCCCCGTTACAAGCAAAGAACAGTAGTCTAGCCAGTAATGGAAGATAAAGGGACAAGTAAAATGTTCCTATTTTCAAAACAGAAGTCTTTTTTTTACTTACTGTAGTCTTTTGTAAGAGTCTAACTCTGATGCAAAATTTAGAAAAAAGATCAAAAAATACTTAGAATGTTGACACAATTCATCTTTCTTCTTTGCACTCTGGTTATCCCTAAAGCAGAGTAAATTTGCTTACAGTAACAGAAGGACCCCTCACCAACAACTTACTTTTCCACATGCACGACAGTGGTGTCGTCTTTTTGTAAACGTGAACTTCACTTGACAGTTCATGCAGTTGGGTGCCTCTGAATCAGGAACCCACAACGGCTGTTTGTGCAGAAGAGCTGCAGGTGTTTTAAGTGATTCTACACTTTGAAATATTTGACTTTTTCCTGCTTCAGTGCCACTTTCCCCAGTAGGTTCAGAACTTCCATCAGAAGTAATGCTGCTCCTTGAGAAGGCAGCTTCTGGAGTAACAGCTCTCTCCAGCACATGTATTTGATTCAGTTGTCTCTGACCAACACCTCCTTGTGTACAGTCAAACAACCGCTTTGGTCTTGCACCTTCAGTAGGAAGCTTTGAAACTTGTGCCTCACTATCATGCTCTCTCGCATTTTGAATATGAAATGCACTCCCCTCTGCTGGAGGTTCCAACTTACTGGCAGCAGGAGAAACTTCGAGATTACTACTAATGCTAGTTATATCCTCCAGTTTTGTTTGTGCATGTTCTTCAGTGACCTTTGTGAAATCCAGGTTCTCATCTCTCAAATTTACTTCTGTGTCAGCTGCCATTAAGTTATTACCATTGCTTAAAGAATCCAGTGAATTGGACAGATGACTTTGCCCATACAAGAATTCATCAAGCTCTGCATCACTTACAAGAGTATTACTTTCAATAATACTCTCGTCAGCAGTGAAGTCAGCTACAGTTTGGCTAATACCTTCATTGTAGTAACAGTCTATACCAACACCATATGGCTCAGCTTCATATTCCATGAAAGTAGGAGCAATAGCTTTGATTTGCTCAGAATCACTGTCATCAATTACACTCTCAGTATTACAGGTCTCTCCATCTGTATTTTCTACAATGCTTTGGTTGATTTTAGTTAAATATCCTTCCTGTTCATCTAAGTCAGTCTCTTTGGGGGATTCACAATTAGAGAGATCCGTTTTAAACTTCCCAGCGTTAACAGTTAAACTGTCACTAATAACCTCTGCTATTTCATTCTGAGGTAGAAGATTAACTTTTTCTTCCGTTACAACTGAGGAACCACACAGAGATACAGGAAGTGGAAGATGTGGCAGTGATGTCTGGACATCCTCAACTGATACACACAAAGTTAAAGCACTGTTTAGTACTTCACTGTCAGCAACTTTTTCACTACCCATATTTTCTTCTGTAATTTTCTCTTCTAGTTCTACTTCAGCCCCCGTTTGATGTATGGAGCCTTGTAAAGCATGACTTTCAGGTAATGTTCCACTGCTTTTGTCCATCTGATGTCTATTTGGCAGATCTGAAGGCATGGATTCCATTTTACACTGATCTTCCAAGGTAACATTTTCTGCAGCATTTCCTCCATACATCTCTTTGCTCACAGGAGAGCACGTGCTTCCGTCTTGTGGCTCAGAAGGCAATTTTTCATACGCTGCCTCATCTTTGGGATCGTACACATTTGAATTCTGTAATGTTTCAGAGACACACGCAGTATTAGGGTGAGCAGTTTGTTCAAGATGATCAAATACTTCAATATAGGACTGTATTTTTAAAGTGAAGTGATAATCACACAGATCTGAAACCTTTGCTTTAGCAAAAACATCTGATTTTAAAGCTAATTGATTACTCTCTTCTGTTTTAAGAGGTCCTGAATGTTGTAGCATTGAGTCCCCATCATTCTGCTCTGTACACGAAACACCTCTGCAACCCAATGAAAATAAACAATCAGGAAGAGGTATGAAAGATTTGCCAAAGCCACTCAAACAGTCTTCACTACAGTGAGAGTCACCTGGCTGCAATTTCTGATTATCTACATTAGCACCTGCTGAACGGATCAAGTTACTTATGTCATTAACAAGATCACACGTAAGTATACTACTTCCCAGGTTTGAACCCTGACTTCCTTCCGAGGAAGCACTGTTCACAGTGGACAAAATATCAGGCCCAGAAACACTCCTCTCATTTTGTGATGAACAATTCAGAATCCCTTCATTTGGTCTGGTGTGGCTGGCTTGAGAGATTTCTTCTGATGCAGTACAACTGTTAGCATTCTCCTGTAGTTTTTGTGTTGGGTATACGCGTTGCAAGAATTCCAAATCCAAAGGAAGGGAACGGTGTTTTGAATCATATGGATTCTGAGGTGCTCTGGAGAAGTCACATTCATCTATTTTAAGCAAAAAGAGATCAACAACAAAGTTTATAAGGCTTAACTGTTTCTACAGTGCATGTCCTCAAAATTTCATCTATTCACTACCACAAGCTTTAACTTATCATTAATTACTTTCAAATTCCCCACAGCAGTCACTTGACCAACATTATCACACTGTAGAAGAAGGCAGTGCAGTTACTAACCTGTATTCAGTTCAAATTCATCCAGTAGTTTGTCCAAGTCACAGACTGCAGCTTTAAAGTACGTATCCATTCTCGCTAAGTTCTAGTATAGCTTTAGGCCTCTTAAACCTAAAAAGAAAAATATAATGTTTCACTCACATTTTGCTATTTACAAAGTGTTCCTATTATTAGAAAATAACTTTCAGGAAGTATTTTAAAGAAAATTTTCTGTCTATAAAATAAAATGTTATACAGATAGCTGCAATCCATCAGCCTCTATGTATTTCATGATCATCAACTTGCCTTTAAATCCTCTTAATTTTTTCTTCAAGGCTAGGAAAAAAAAGATCTAGCACTGCAATTTAGTTCATCTCCACCCTACTCAGAACACAAAACCCATTAACTTTCTAGGAGACCTGGAAAAAGGCATTAAGAAAAAAAAGAAGTCTCTTCTTTTGATACTTGGCAACTCACCAGAAAGCAATTTGCTAAGCATGCTCTGTATCACACAACACCATTTTGTTTGATTAATGAAGACTTCCAGTCTCCAGATGTTATGCCTTCTTGATCACTTTGAGGAGCTTCCTAATCCTACATCTTTTTAATGTCTGCATACCCATAACATGCAACTACCTATCACACAATCAAGATGTTATCTAGCTTATCCAAAAGTAACCCAAAGGGACTCAGATCTCTTTGGTCTTTTGTTTGGAAAACAGACCTCTAAAGGTCTGCCTAGTTTTCCTGCTACCCAAGGAGATACTAAAACAGCTTATATATTACTAAAAGAAAACAAACTGTAGATCTCATCCTTACAGCACATGTTTATGAACACTAACAAAACCATTGGTCAAGAGTTACTAGAAGAGATTATATAAAGTATAAATATTGAAGGTTTATGAGAAAACAGGGGTTTAAGAAATATATAATCCCGATCTTATTCTCTGCAGGGATTTCTTACACATCCTTAACATCCAGGTACAATTTATGTTACAACTAAAGGAGTAGCAGCCATGACTGAAAGAAGCAGTCACAGACCATTCACCACTCTCCAGACACATGCTCCCAAGGTCTTTGTGCTGGCAGCCACTCTAGCCTAATCCCACAAAAAGCCAAACCAAATCCCTAGTAGGATAGAAAGTCACACTTTTATTTTTTTGCTTGTTCCTCCACAAGAACACATCTACAAAGTGAAAGACAGTAGCTTGGCACAATGTCCTGGCAAGGACTTGTAAATCCTGCTCCTTCACTCTTAGCTGTACACAAAACACCAACTTACATCTCTGTAAATTAAGCTCCCATTCTACAGTAATCAGAATGCTGAATATATTAAAGTTCACAATAATTTAAAAGCAAAACAAAAAGCCTAGCTGTCAATGAAACATGGCCATCAGCAATAAAGAAGATGCACCACCTCTGGAAATGAGTTTTGTTTACTTACCTCAGTGACATCTGAAGCTTTTACAAAGAATTCTCTGATATTTCATAAAATATACTCGGTAGAGGGAAGTAATAATTTCAGCTACTTTTACCTTGCACTTTAAAAGACATCTGGATTATGCATGGCATTTTTCATTCTTGGCAAATAATGGATTTTGAATTACATATACATGCACTATTTGATTATAACACTAAATAGCTAAGCAGAAGATACTTTTCGCCCAATGATTTCTGTCAAAAACAGAAAAGAATCGGGTGCACAAAACAGCTGAAGTTTTATGCCAATATTAATTACATCAGAGAATAAGGTACATATTATTTCCAGAGGAAGCTCAGAAATGTGCCATTTTTAATACCTCATCCTATGGCAATAATATCACTTTTACCTAATTCTATGTAGTTTTAGAATAACATGGTTATATATATATATATATAAATGGTAATAAAGTATTTTGAACAACTGAAATAACTTCAAATGATCAGTATACTATTCCTCTTATTTAGCTACCCTTTCTTGAAGTGTTTCAGATTTTCACCTCTTCTAGAAGGGTCTCCAACACTCTTTCCCTTCTCCCCTCCCTCGTCTCCCAAAAACCACTACAACAATGGGGAGGACAAGCAGTAATCCGTTTTTATCCATCTCTTATCTCACTGTTCTCAGTCCTTGTATATGTTTTATCATCATTAAACTAAAATCCTACTCATTTGATATAACATTTCAGGAATGAGACCATGTTACATTTTTGGCTCAGCTATAGCTGCCTACAGCCAATCCCAGTATTTACATTAAAACAGAAGTGAATCAGAAGCTAAGAAAAAGTTCTAGTGATACAGTTTTGTTAAATGTCTGCTCGTTTCCTTGAGCAAAAACAACCTGTTGAAGCTGTTTGTTTCATCAAATTGCACTCACTCAGAATGTAACTCAGAATTTCAATTTTCTACTTCTGACCATCTGAAACTAGCAGCAGCATCACCATATTTTTAAAAATACATAGGAACTTCAGTAAAAGTCCCACCCCGTACCTAAAAGCATCAAGAAAACAAGCGACTGAAACAGAAATTCTGTACAGGCTGGGAAAGTGCATGAGAACACAGGAAGGAGACTGCTGGGTGTGGAAGCAGTGACTGCAGATGTTTACACACACGGATTTTTGCACTGCAGCTTTTAGAGGAACTGCTCCGTAAACAACTTGCCTTTTTAACATTCCTTACATCATGTGAGTTTTGATTTGTTCCATTTTGATTTGTCCAGCTACACTGGGCAGGCAGCAATAACAACTTTTTTTTTTTTTTTTTTTTAAAGTTTTTCCTTAGTTTTCATGGAGATGAGGCCTTTGTATAAACTGAACGCCACCACACCAGAAGGGGAAGTAGACAAACAGCAAAGCATCACCACCAGGGAGAAAAACAGGGAAGCCTGATCTGTGTTCCTAACAGACACCTTCAGGCCTTGAATCAATCCCTTACTTGCTGCTTCCACCTTCCAAGGGTTCAAAGACACATACATTCTGTTAGAGGCTATTTTCTGAACACGTTTTCTACTTATCTGAATTTTGTCACAACATTGCCTCCAACCGGTTTATAGATTATTAAAATATGGTCTCTGAGATCTTAAATCCTTCACAGTACAGTAAGGCATACAACCTGAGATTCCTACTGGCTCTATTCTGTATAATTTCTTCAAAGTATAAAGCCTTAAGTTTTAAGCAATGGTTAAATCACTGTCTGCCAAAGACTGTATGCTTTCATCTTAAGATAAATATCTATATGCTAGGGGAACTAGGAGATGTGTACCAGTCCTTAGTCCTTCTCAAAAACAGAAGAAAATAAAGCATAAAATGACTACAGCCCAGTGTTAACAGTTTCTAACACAGCAGAAGTCAGTTTAAAGGGGAAGACCTGAGAAAGCTTTATTTCAGAAAGACGAGTTTAGACTGGGGAAGGTAGTTACTGTTAAATTGAGTAACTCAGTTTACAGACCAGTTCTGGAGACTTACTTTGACAGGTGAAAAGTACTAAACTGAGCAAAAAAAGGTCTGTTATTTCTTTCAGACATTTTACTGTCTGCCTTATGACTAAGCTACAAGGCCTGATAACAAGAGAAGTCTTGAGATGCTCATTTCTTCAGACAGAAACACACAGAAGATGGTTTTAAAATATTAAAGGATAGAAAAAGATCACATTCTAAATATTCTGAATGATTACAAGTCATTAGCTCTCATTACACTGTTTGTCCTTACTTCTGTCTCACTTAATGGACACCTAACTTCACTAAGGAACAAAGCACACCTAACACTAGGGCTTCCAAGTACGTGACTTAGCAAAAATCCGTATCTTCCAAGTTAACAGCCTTTATTTTGCTGATAGAACATCTATAAGCTTCAATGTTTTTCATTAGCCTATTACAAAAAGGCACATCAGACTACTTTTACACTTCTCTAGGTAAGCATCTAGTTTATTTTTAAACAAGCTCACTCTAAGTCTCCTATTCACAACTTTTAGCCATGTGTCACATTAAGTGTACAGTTTTGACTTTGTCAGCCTCAGCTCCCCAGCAAGAGCTTTCACAAAGTCGCAAACAGGTGATGTCTGTCTGCCTGCCAGCACCACTCAGACTTTCACTGAACAGTTTCAAACATAAAAAAAAAATAATTAATTGAAGTGACAGACAGACATAGGTTTGGGACTGCCACTGATAGCTGCAACAGCGCTAAGATATAGTAACAGTCGTAGCCAAATACACACAAACCCAGGTAGTCTTCACCAAGAAGAGAAGGCGCACTGCTTACCAGCAAGATGTCCCTGCTGTGGTGGAGGAAGAGGAGATGAGCCTTCCTCCTCTTCTTCCCCCTCTTCTGTCCTTAAGTCTCGTCTTCTCTACCACTCCTGCCTCCCCAAGGGACTTCCCTCATATCCTAACCTTACCTGTTTGCTGACTTAAGAGTGACATTTAACACAGTTTTGGTTGAGAGTTCAGTACAACAGCCAGATATGCTTAGCATGTTCTTAGAGGTCATTATCATACCCAGGGGCTTTAACTTTAATATTCATTTCACAGTTAATGAAGCAAAAATTCTTACTCTGTGCCTCGTGGCTCTCAAGATTCCATGCTGAAACATTGACTGCTCACTCCCACAGCTGTTAGCCAAAACAGGACCGTTGTGCTGTCACAAAACTCTCTCGTTCATCTGCATTCATGCAAACCTTGCAGATATCCATCCCCAAGCTTTACAAGAGATAAGCTAGCTAATGCTTGCATTTCTAAACCCCTTATGGGCAAACCCCAGAGCCGTGATTACTGTACAAGTGTTCTTTACCATCTTACCCAAGTTGATTTAGAAGAAAACTAACAATAGAATTGTTACGTAGTAGTCATTACAGTGAACCCTGTATTCCAAATGCCAGCACAACAGCATTACGGTGGGTTAGTCTGTGGTAGTCTCGGGATGGACTCTGAACAGTTAAGTGTTTAGCACAAATACATCAGCACCTGGTCTGACATCCTTCTTTGCATTCTGAGGCCAGGCACAAAGCAAGCCTAAATGGAACAAACGGGAATGGTGAAAGCTTGCTTACTTTATTTTCCCAATCAAATCAGGCTTGATCTCTGGCTAACTCCTAACACTGCACTTTATATTGGACCGTATCTTAAGAAACAGAGGCATAGTAATTTTACTGAGTTACCTAAGAAAAGCAAATGTTGTGATTTAGATGACCATGCAACAAGCCTGAGTGTGTCAATGGACTTGAAAAAACTTTATAGGCAACTTCATAAAAAATTTCTAATGGATACATATTCTGGGATTCAAAAGACACTTTGTTAGGGACTTCTCAATGCAATCTTATTTAAATGAGAAGACATTACAAGTTTGCTAGGATAGAGAACAGCCAAGCACCAAACTATAGCATAGATTACCTTTTTTTTCTTTTATCAAACACAGTATCTCTAAATGCAGATCATTAGTAGTTCTCTGTAAGAACTTGTAAAATAAAATGGATAAATTCATTACTGTTTGCTAACCAGCTTTATGTCTAATGATAAACAGATTTGTTATGTTTAAAAATCCCTGAAAAACAGCCTCTAGTGCTTGATGTATATACCCATTACCAGATCTCAATCTAGTCGCAACCAAACATCACTAAAGAATCCAGGTCTGTATTTGTAGGGAGCATGCTGGAACAAAACAAGATAAGGTGTGGAAACAAAGAAACACAAATGCCATGTACAATTCTTCAATTCTAAAAGTTAGCTTAATATTTAGACAGTTACTGTGTTTATGTGGAGTCCTTCTGATCACCACAATGCTGTATTATTTCAACTCCATCACTGTGTTTTCTCACTATATTTCCAGTAACCAGAAACCTGTAGGCTTGAGGCCCTGCAGACAGAAACACCACCACCCCAAATCAACCAACAAAAAGCCATAAAACCCACCAAAACCTAAGTGTACAAACACCCATGGAGTTCAGCAGCAACTAACAAAGAGCAAAAAATGAGAAATAATTAAGTGTTGTCAGATAATAACAAAGATATAATATTCTTGCTGAGCAGTGCAATATATTATGGAACCATAAAAGCACAGCAGCTGCTACCACTGCAAATCTACTCACTGAATCAGGGGATGAACACAGAATATACAGAAGTTCTCACAGAACTTAGAACCTAAGAGAAAGCTAACGTGGCACACTGCAAAACACTTAACTGCCTTACCTGAAGATGGACCTTGTCTAAACACAATTTCAGCAACACTAAGGATAACCAACATTATGATTTTATCAACCTGATCAGACTTTTTACGCTGACAACATACTCAGTCCCCCTAGAATTTCCTTCCACTCTACTGGCACGTGCTATCGCTCCTCTGACGAGAAAATAGCACCACTCACACCACACATAGAAGAGATGTCATCCAACAATTTATGTTTTTCAGCACTGCTCCAGAACATCACCAGTACCATCAACAGGCTCAACGGCTGAAGAACCCATTCCAAAGAATCACAGAATTGTTTGAGTCGGAAGGAACCTTTGAATCTCTACTCCAACCCCCCACTTGCTCACCTGAACAGACACACAGCACACAGTGCCACCACTACTGGCAGTATCAGCTTGTAATGCTCAACCTCAGGAAACAAGTCGTGGGAGCATGACTGTTTGATCAGGTCTGAAAGATAACTTCTCAAACAACAGAGACCAGTGCTCTCTCAATATTGTCATCTTCTCTAATCTGCATTATTAATTATCAGACATTCGTATTAGACAACCTAAGCAGCACAGCATCAGACACTAGCAGCATCTGGTACTGGCAGCAAGCTGGATCCTTTCCTGCGCACAAGTCATTTCTTCAGAGCGTTCCAAGAAGCAGCTTTCTGCCACTGCTGTCTGTATCCAAATACAGACAGGACTGCCCACACACTCCAGTTCATCCAGCACATCTTACAGTGACTTAACTTGAGCAGCGTACGCACGTCCATTAAACTCTGCATCCGACAGCAAAGCCAACTGAAAAGAAGAAAGTAAAAAGATCATTAACGTCTCTAAATCGCTAAGAGCAATGCATGTGCCTAAATAATCCAACACTGCATCAAGTGCTGTAGTTTGCTGTTCGCACGCAGCGGCACCAAACCTCACACCACAAACACTGGCGCGATTGTTTTCGCCTCGTTTCCGAAGCTACTGTGCGCTGCAGTTCCAACGCGCGCTTTCACGGCCGTCACCGAGACGAATCCCTCAGGTACGCAGCTTCTCCGCCTGACCAGCCCCAAGGTACCCAGGTCCGCCGCAGCCCCGAGCGAGGCCCAGCTCAGGGCCCCTTTCCTCACACACCCGCGTTAGGTCGGGGAGGAAGCAGGACTCCCTCACAAAGCACAGCGCGCACAGCAAGACGAATGCCAGCTCGCAGCCGCGACGAAGGCCGCAGGCAGCGCCGTGCACCGACGAGGAACGCCCGGCATAAGCCCCACGGCCTTACTCCGCCCCCGGCCGCTCCCTGGGCCTGGACTCCCAGCACGGCGACCATCCCCAACCTCCCCCTTCTCCTTCCTTACCCAGAGCCCTCCCGGCACAGCAGGAGAGAGAACCGCCCCTCCCCGGCGCTCACCTCACGAACAGCTCTACCCCTTCCCGGCTCCCGGAAGGCCCCGCGATGCTCAGCACGCTCCGCCGCGCATGAGCGGTGCCAGTCCCTCGCGAGGGCAGGCACCTTCGGACTCTGCGCGTGCGCAAGACTCTCCGCTGGCGCACGCGCAGAGCCGCCCGCCTGCCACATCGGCGCTCGCTGCTGACAGGACGCTCCCGTACTCGGCCGTGTCGGCAGGGGGTGCTTACAGACATGTCCACAAAATTTTTTTTTTTCTTCCTTGAAAAAAATAATTTATTCTGGCTGACGCTTAGATCGAGATCACCAAAGTTTCGCATGCTTCCCCACGCGGATCGTTTTCCTCGTGATGCACAGCCTCGGAGGGCCAGGAGTGTGATTTTCGAAGCACTCTAACCGAGTTCTCGAACCCGTTTCCATCGGAAGCCGAGGAAAGGCTGCTCGGAGAAGCCAGGCCACAGCAGCACGCCTGTCTTGGTGCTGGTGGCCCAGAGAGCTGCACGGCTTTGCCTCCGTGCCCCCCCAGAGGCTGGCCTTGTGTCTCCCGTGCCGCCTCCTTCAGCTCCATTGCGCGAGCTAGCATGTAGCTGACCTTCCTCTGGTGAGCCAGAGCCTCCTCTTTGTCATTTACCTGCATGTTGACAGCGGAAAGAGAAGAAAGAAACCGTGAAATAAGAGCAAGAGAGTCCATGTAAATGATAGAGCATTCCGCATTGGATGGGACCCACGAGGATCACCGTGTCCAGCACATGAAAGGATCAGAAGAACAATGTCAGAATGATATTAAGACTCCTTAGGCATGGTGGCAAGCCCAGAGTTTGGCAGTAACCAAAATTAGCAGTAACCTATCAGTCCAGACCATTTAACAGCAGTAGTGATGCTCGCACAGGAAGCAGCATTTCCACATGCACATACAAACGTGTATCCACACAAGACTCTGTCTCATTTTTACCTGGGTATATTAATAAAAATTGTGCAGCTCAGTTTGTTTCTCCAAAACTCTAGTTTAAGAAGTAATACTAACCAAATCTATTAACATCTTCAGGATTTCGTGAGGGTTGTCTAGTTCTTCAACTTTCCTGCTGTCAACATCTGATGAGAGCAGGCCTGACAATTTCTGTCCCAGACTGTTCTTGTTCCCTTGTAGCTTGACAGACCCTATGAACAATAGGAAGTACGAGAACGGTTGGAATACTTAAGAGAGAAATTGGTTTTAGATAAAATTGATGTGCATCCAACTGAATTCTGAGCAATCTCCTGTAGAATGGCACTGCAGGCTGCAGCTTCTACTGTACATCTTATGGCAGGTTATTAATACGCAGCACCACTCTTGCCATCACTTAAAAGCTACCTAGACTTTTCATCAGATATATGAGCAAATTGAAAATAAAAGTTATTTTTGCTATTTAAAAATATATGTTGTCTCTAGCTAAATAACAATTCATGGCAATGTGTTTTTAAGCATCTGGTAGCCTGAAAAAAAATATATGTTTCTTTGATTCAATATGTTCAGTTCATAAGATTTATCAAAAGATTAAAATACCTTAAAATGATGAGATGCTTGTATCAAAACATAGAGCTTAGAACACACTGGAGGCACTCAGGGCTAAGTTGGATGGGGCCCTGGGCAGTCTGACCTGGTGGGATGCAACCAGCTCACAGCAGGGGGCTGGAGCCAAGTGGGCTTTAAGGTCCCTTCCAAACCAAGCCATTCTATGATTCTGTGAAACAACGATACTGATAAAAGGCAATCAGATATTGGAGATATATCCTGTTTTAATATTACTTCCCGGAGTTGCCCAAAGAATCCAGAGGACCCACAGATTCATGCCTGGCACATACAGATCAAGGGCTAGCAGAAACAGATTTTGAATTATGTTCTATTCTTCAATTCTGCTATGGTTTTGACCATGACATAAGCACTTAAATAATTCTCATTAGTTTTTTTGTCAACAAAGACAAGGATAATGACAACCTTTCTCTTGCAGAGGGACTGCAGATGACCATGCTAAGTAGTAGCAGAAGAATAAATATTAATGCCAACACAAATAATGAAAAACGGAAGTACTTAAAAAAAAGAGAGAAAAAAGTAGTAGTTCAGTAAAAGCTCAGTACGTGTTTTTGCCTTTATCCTTCCTGATACAGGCTTCACTGAAAAATAAAAATAAAATTGTTGATAGCATCTTAAATGGCCAGGCTACCCTTTCCAGATGCTAGGTTTTTTTGTACTGTTTTTCTAACATCTTTAATATCTACAATGTTACTGTTAATCTGGATAACACATCATTTATTCTAGCATAATACAGCTCATGAGCATGTAATTAAAAAAAGGCTACACTAAAAGCAGGATTAGTGTCATCAATGTCCTATGGTTGTTTCTATATTATGAGTACTATAACAATCCACTTACACCTGCACATTCTACATAAGAAACTTCTGGTAGAAGTTTGTGAACTACAAGCTACATTTCTTAGGGTATGCACAGTTTTGACATAACTTTGTTCCTTTTTTCTGAACTCTTCAGAAGTCTGTCAGCCATTAAACCACAACCATACATTCGATACAAAAAAAATGTCTGCCTGTGCCCATCAGCTGTTTTTCTAGTCCACCATTACAGAGACAGTTACCATCCTCTTTCAGTCGCCTCCAGTTTATAAGTTTTGTTTCCTTTTTAATCTTTATCACTTCTGCAAGCCTCAGGGCTTGATCCTTCCTCTGCATTAACTGCTGCTCGAATGCAATTCGGAAGGCATCTGCCATTATATAAGCTTCATCTTTACTCTTCGTCAGAAGTTCAATCTGGTTTTAATTAAGAGAAAATTTACAGTATATTAAGCAATTTGGAAGCAACGGTGTATTTAAAATTTAAATTGAGACAGATTGAAGCCATTAGCACAGTTCAGCACTTTCATGTTACCAAGTCACCACAGCAGTTCCTAAAGCAGCCCTGTGCACGTAAAGGGGATTGAGGAGGGGGCAAATTTTAAATATATCTAATTAGGGAAGTAGTAGAAAGAGAACAGAGTGGCTTTCTTGCTACATAAAGAAATATATTTTGAAGTACGTATTTAAATCCTTTTCTATACATGCAGCTAGCACCACCTATGCATTGCATTAACTATGCTGCCAGCCATGCCTATTTATCTCTGCACTTGTAGAACACGTTGTTCTCTACCAGTATGCACAGGAGGAAAAGAACAGAATCTGTACCAGGTATCATAACTCTGATACAAAAGAGACAAGACAGTTCTAGAGGGATGGCTGCTGCCTTATGCCTGTCTGAGAGGCATTTGGATAATGTTTTTATTGATAAATTTGAATTATGGGTCAGCCCCAAGTTGGACTCAATCTTCAGAAGTCCCTTTCAGATAAAGTGAACCTATTCTATTCTATTCTACATATTTTCAGGATCAGTATGTCACTGGGTACTTCTGAATAAGGACTGTGAGAAAGGTTACCACATTTGCAGGCTAAAACACCAATGAAAAGAAAAAAACCTTCAATCTAAAACTATATATTTACTAAATTAGAGACTTTATGGGCTTGAAAACATTTTGTTGTATTAAGTGTGATGTAAATACATAATTTTTAGCAAGGTCAGCTCAATGATCTAGCTGGATGACCACTCAAATGCTAATGTCAACACAAAGGAGGGGGGGAATGGGGTGGAATACAGTGCCAGGAAAGAAGGGAAAAGCGGTGTTTTCCTTTTCAGTGGTAGTTCATGCTCACATTGTGTAAATATTTACAGAGTGTATGCATTTTGAGCGTGCATATTTCCATATTAAAAAGTATAAGTAGAACAAAATATAACAACTTTTTTTTACTAGGAAAACATTTTTATATTATTACATTTTTACATCAGCAACAGTTAGGGCATCACAAACAAACATTACTTCTGAGATGAATTCTTGTTTTAAAACACACCCATTTGTGTAACCCATGGTAGAGCGTTTATGGCTTTACTTGTTTTTGTACAAATTTGTTTTCTTGAGCTCTCTTCTTGTTCATACCTAAATTAAACAGCATTACCTCTTGCTTGAGATGAAGAATTTGCTTTCTAGTGACAGCTGCCATTTTAGCACAGGAACAAGGCTGCCCCTCAGAAGAATTGCAGGTGCAGGCTCCAAGGACTGCCAGCTTAAAATCCAGAACAAACCAGCAGTTACATATCTGCATATGGAATGCAATCCAAGAGATGCCAAATGACTAGTAAAAATATCCTGAAGCTACAGAGGGAGTGTAAGAGGAAAATTCACCTACAAAGATTTGGACATCTGTTTTTTTCACTTACAATGACACACATGATGTCTATTTTTCAGCACTAATTTCACATCTAATCTTAACACAGTACTTTTGTAATACTAATTATGCCAATTAACTGTTAAAATTTCAATTCACTACCACAAAGGCTTTAAGTTTTCTATTCAGCAGTTACCTACAAGGAAATGCTCAAGAAAATCAAGGTAGTACAAGCACTGTGCTCATACATGGGGAGAGCCAAGTCTGTAAACATACCCCTGTAGACATTGCTCCCCTCTAGCTTCTACTTTGAAGGAGAAACAAAGAATTAAAGTCTTACACTGTGATCTTCCCAGACTGAGCACTTCCAGAAACATTAATAAATGCATCACATTATACAGCCTGCTCTTATATCATAAAGATATACATTTTTGAATATGGATTTCCAGATGACAATCTGGGACACAAGGTCATCACCCCTTGTTCTTAGACACTCAGGCTGAAAGGACATCCTCCACTGACCAGGAAGTGGCTGGCAGCCCATCTACTTCACTGGAAGAAGATAACCAACAGACAAAAATTGTCAGCTCGTTTATGTTCCTCCCTGCAGGCCTCATCAGGGCATAGCTTTGAACCAGCAATTTCAAAAAACAGACTTCATACTTACTTCAAGACCTGTAATATCTGTGATGTCTCTTTGATTCATGGACATGTTCTCCTGAACAATCTTCTGCTTGTTCTCATCAAGCATTGCAAGAAATTCTAAGCGCTGCTGATTCAAAACTGTGAAATAAACGAGGACAATAATTTAAAGTTTGCTCTTCCAATTTCCTAATTTCTGAGTTTAACTACAGCCAAACAAAATGGTTTTATAGTTTAAGAACCAGTTATGAAAATATTATAAGACTATGTAGATTCGGAAACTCATATCCCAGTTGCTTTTCCTTCTTTGTTTTCCTAGATGTGATGATCCATTTACAGAGATACTGTCTCATATATTACTTTTTCATTATGTGCCCATCTTTTTCTTTTCTGTGTACAATTTAGGCAGTAGCCTTGTGTAGATAAGCACAATGTTGGGAAAATAATGACCTGTTTTGTCTATTGTAAAGGCTTTTGGAAACCAGAAATAAGGGAAAGGAGCTTAAGCTACCTGAGCTAACTAGGTATCTGCACAGCGTGTAGTTTGAAGAACTCCATTATAAAGCTAACAAGCTCAATACCTCAAAGATTTTGCTATGGTAATCTAGATACATTAAAAGTGTATGTCTCTAATGCTGATTTTAATTCTAGCACAAGCATCCTGTGCCTTGCTTGGCCTGCTGCTCCCTTTCTACAGAACATGAGAAGTACACAAAAGGCTGTTCCCCTCTACATCCAGTGTCCCGCAGGGCAGTGAGTCTATTTCTTCAGACCTGACTCATCCTATCAGGTTTTTTTGTTTTGTTTTGTTTTCCAGTTTGAGTGACAATGTGACAAGAATAACAAACGCTACTGGCCTATTTAAAGTGGCTTGCTGCATATCCACTAGTATCAGCTGCCAATAAAAAGAGACTTGTCCTGAAAGAAACTTTCATTCATAGTTAACTCCTGAATTATTCCAGAGAAGCAGTATATCAGTAGGAAGAGCTGCTGTGTCTTACTTGCATTTTCAGATTTAAGAGTTTTAACTTCTTCTGTTCTCACTTTTAGTGCTTCCTTAAGAGCTGTGTTTTCACAGTATATCCTGCAGAAGTTAGAAAAGGGCTGTATTATCTTTGAAATAAATATTTAAATGTGCAATCAAATGGAAAAAAGCCATTATCCTGTTAAAACATTGTATCTAATATTCCTGCAAATTAAAATTAGATTTGAAAAGACAGGAAAAAAAAATGAAAAAAGTTGAGTGTTAATTTGACAAGATATTACACATACATCAGCAGTCTCCTCATCAATTTTTTAATGCAAAAGTTCCTGATTTTTTTCCCATAATAGTATTTGTACCAATAATAAGTGGTGTGTTATTAGATCTGAATCTGCTAGTGAGGGGCCAATAAACAACCTGCAATTGCTCATAACTAGCCTTCTGAAATAAAAAAAAGAATGACCTTTTACACAGCTAGTGATTTTTGATGCCTATTAAAAACTAATGAACTCCTCTTGTGGGCAAACAGATGAAATCAACTAAATGTTCTGAATAATATACAAGGGATGTTGACCACAGTACACTGTGGGAGTAGGTCTGCGTAGGGTTGGTCTGATGGGCACTGAACCAAGGCACAGAAATCAGACCATGCAATACCGGCTTCTGCAGGGCTGCTCCCGGTTATTCAGGCTGCAGATCTCTCTGCAGGGAGCAGTCATAAGAACCTCTGCATTCATGTGGAGGTTTCTTTGCAATCCAGATAACACACACTGTTCAAACAGGCTGACCTTTTTAGTAAAACCACTCCCTCATGCTATCAATTTAAATGTGCCCTTGTGTGCTTGAGTGTAAAAAAAAAAAAGGTAATAAAAAAATAATTCACATGGAAGTACATGGTGCCCCTAACTTAAGTACCACACTACTGTTAGAAACTCTGTAAAAATTGTAACTCTAAAACTCTGAAATGCTGAGCAATCTTTTGCTTCCTTGAAAAGAGGAAATTGTAACTGGACATAACGACAATATGGCTGGTCTTACTTTGAGAAAGTAAACTTCCTCTATCTCAATAGTATTCTGAGAGCAGCAACCTAAGAGCATACGACAGACATTTAGACTGCATGTTTTCCTTTATGTATTTCCTTCTTGAGAAGTGGCAACCTAAACTCCTAAGTGTTTTAAAGTAATACATTTTTTTAGGGTATCACTCTCTTCGGCTGCCTACTCCTTTTCGCATCCTGTTACTTCATTTTTTTTTTTTTAAAGCTAAATAATAACTTGAAATATTTTGTTTGAATGAAGAAGGGAAATAAACATCCTTCTCATCCTAGTGTACTGGATATTGGAAAATGTTTTTGCAAAGCTGACTGTTCCTGCCTTTAGCCCATGGCTTGTGGCTTTCTGAAACTCTTATCTAGCTTTCAACAATTAACGGTAGTTTAGTTGCTCTGAACTACCTCCCAACACTTCCTAATTTCCTAAGGGATTTTAAAAAGATATTTCTAGGCACTGTAACTCACTTAAGAGATGAAAGAGATAAAATGTCTTAGCAAATCTTTCTTATAAATAATAGTTCATAAGTTTTTGGCATATTCCTTGATTCAAAGTTGGAAAATTTTAAATAAGAAACTCCACTAAAATAATTGTAACTCTGAAGTGTAGATGCCAGAGATACTATTATACATTTTAGTAAGTGAGACTGCTGTTTACATCTTTCAATGTTTGCCAATGAATTATTAGTGTAGTGCCTTGGCTTCTTCTGCTTGCCTAACTACGCCTTCTTTCCATTCAGAATAATTCTTATTTAAACAAAGAACCAGTTCATCAGCCTCTCCCAAAAGCATTCAGTTTTACCTGTACTTAGGCTCATACTTACAATGCAAGAAAGTAAAGCAATGATTAACCAGAAAATAATATTTCTACATGCAAGCAAATACTATTACTTTCCATACCTCATTTACATTTAAAGTAAACAAGAACAGTCTGGTTCCTGGTGGCTAAAACAATAAAGTAAAAGAATGAAAATGAAAACTCACTAGCAAAGCCAGCCAACTAAAAAATTGAGGCTTATTAATTGTAGTAGTTTTAATTGAGAAATAAAAATCTGACAAGCATGAAATTTAGATTAATCTTCTCAAATCAGGAAGGAAATTAAGAAAGCACTGAAAAGGAGAGAAAAAGGAAAAGAAGGAAAAAGAAATACGGCATAAATTAAATACCTGTCATATTTTTCTGTCCATGTGTCTTCTATGTTTTTAAATCTATCCTGATCAAATTTAATTTCCCATTGCAAAATATTAATTTCCTGTGGAGACAAAACAAGCCAGCAGCAACTCATTACAATCCTAACAAAAGCAAGAAATGGAACTGCTGGTGTTACGTTTGGCACTGACAGAGATTGACGTGTCCAACAGTAATTACAATCTATGTTTTTTAAAATAAATTTAGCAGCACATAACAATGACTTAGTGCATTACGAATCTGCGCGTTCCAGACCCTGCTGAATGCACTAATGCTTGTAGTGGCGTATTACAAAAGCAAACCCATACTGTTGCAATTCCCTCTTCCCTTACTGTTCTGTGGAAAGGGCACATAACAACAGAAACAAAAATTAAAAACTCAGTTTAATGAAGCTCTCTGCCTTTTTCCTCCTATTCCTCTTTTTTTTCCCTATTAAAGTTGGGTATTCATTCCTCAGGCTTGTTTTGGAAGTTCCAGGTTAACTAAGAAAAAGTGCAACTCAATATAAACAACTGTGGAACTCACAACAAAGAACAACTAAAACCACAGAATTCTAATATCTTTCAGGTATCACATATTTGTATGCAGTGTAGTAGGAAAATGTGAAGATCAGATGAGTGGCAGAATGGTAGAAAGGAATAAGAACACTTTGATAAAAAAACTGAAACTAATGGCGGATTGGTATCGATTCAAATAAACAGTATGACCACCCTTAAAAATAGCAATGAACTTCTGTGATTTTGTGCAGGCGTGAAGGAAAGTTGCACTCTTACCTTTTCTAAAGTTCTCTTTTCCTCCTCAGTTTTTTCAAGCATTGCTTTTGTATGACTTGTGGCTTTACTAAATACTGCCTGCAGAAAAAGCATAGATCAATCAAATACTTTAACTAAGTACAGCACAACATTCAGTTTTACATCAGTGCAAGATTCATGCTCTTGGTTAACCAGAAATATGCAGAATTAGACACTAGCAACTCACTCTGATTTCAAGAAACTAAATAGCTATGCTGTATAATACATACATATCATGTATATAATAATATATATTGTGTTTTGATCATCTAGTCTCTTTTACTGAAAAAAATACAGCATTATTTATAAAAAAGATCATATCTTTAAGGATTTTCCACAATATCAACTCTCAGAAAACTTGGTCCAGATGTGACTTATTACAAATATCTGAAGGTAGAAACTGCAGAACTATAAATGGATTATGCAAATAGGCAGTTAATTTCAACATCACACACTGTAACAACAAATAAAAATACTACTACCCATGAACAAAAGACTGATGCAACATTTAATGCTTAGATGGACCAATTAACTGAAAGTATCTCTGCTTTGCAGCAGAATCTCCAGCACTGGAAAAATCTGTAATTTAGAGGACTGCAAAGAAGGCAGCATTTCCTAAGTCCTTCAGGGATCCTCAAAGATAAAATTCTGAGAATTTGCTAAAATGGTGAAGTCTTCTTAAATAACTGTAATGGTTCCATGCAGATGAAGTAGTAAAATATAAGAGCCAAGTCTGTACAAACTTGCAGACTCAACAATTCAAATTATAATCTTAGAAGGACTCAAAGGTTTGAGAGGCTTGATGAGGAACTGCAGAAAGATTTTGTTTCCTTCCTTTACCAGTAAGTAAGCAAATGATCTCTGAACAACTCCTACCATGCTCTGCAGAATTCTTAGGGCTTCATCTTTTCCTTCAAGTTGTCTTTGAGCAGCTTCAAGCTCAACTTTCAACATTTCCATTTCCTGAAGTAAAATAAAGTAGATACACTGAATAAAAGCCAAGATAATCTTGTTAAAACCTTGACTACAACAGCAATGTAAATTTGTCCACCTCAAAAGTCTCATCTTTATCCTCTATGATTCTTTCCCAACTAACCATTTGCCTCTGATGAAAAAACGTTAACAGTGCATCCTAGTGCAAAATCATTAAAGCATACTTGTTACTATCCATTCTATTTTCCTCCAGTGTATTTGGAAAACAAAACAAAATAAGCCACTATATACTGTAGTTCTGCCTTGCTAATAAAGTTGCATGTACTAGCATAGGTCTAGAGCACTGACACAAAGCGAGCAACATTCCTCCCTTCAGAAGGAGGCATTTTTTCTATTTCCCAGAGATAAACAAAAATTCACTGCTTTTAATAATTATCTTTTTTTCACAATTATGTAGGCCTTGATTGTTCATCTCTGGCCACCCAAAACACTTTGCCATTGTTCTTCTAGTTCTGTTGCTTCAGCAGCTGATACTGGAATCACGTCTGTGAGCAACACCTGTTACTTTTGTCTGATTGAAAATTAGTACGGCTCCTTCACATTTTGATGAAAGCACAAATTAGAAGCCCAGAGACTATTCAGATTTTCAAGGTCTAATATGAATTAAAAAGAAAACCTGCCAGAAGAGGAGTACAATCCCTCTAACATTCTCTAGATCTTTAAAAATATTTTTTTTTCCCTGGAAAGTCAGAGGATAAGCTGCATCTCAGGCTCTGACTCTCTGGCATAAAATGTAATGAGGCTTCCAAGTAGTGCTCTAGTTTCAAGAACCCTCATCCATACAAGATTCTGAGCATATGAATATCTTCTGATAAAATAACACTGTGCTTTAACATATTAAATTGAAATGCAGATTTTAAGGATAGCGCTCATAGTAGCATTACTAACCTCTAGAGCTCCTCGAAGCTGTTGCTTTAGTTCTTCATTTAACACTTCACTATTGGATTCTGTAAGATTCAGAGGAGATACTGAAAACATGAGAATTTACTTTATCCCTGCATGTTCCCTGTTTTCAGGTTAGTCTCCATATGTTTTTTTTTTTTTCCTAACTACTGGAGCTAATAAGCAAACCTAAGAAATACATAAACACTAAACTTAACCGTTATTTCACAGTTCAAGAAGCAAAATTGGAAAAAAGACAGTCATTAAGGGCAATTTTAATTTCTAACTTTCCATTTAAAAATAAAATAAAAAAAGGACAACTTGACTCCAAAAATAATTTCACTTTTTAGATTCATTTTAAATTGCAAGTTTTCATCAACTGTACCCAACACAATCTAGCAAGATTCAACACTTGTATAAACAAGCAGTTCCTGTTGGCATAATTTTTTCTTCATCTATCACAGAAACATATTAACATGCAGCCTCCTGCTAAGTCAGTTGGGTTCATGTGGGACTTAGTCATGTTTTCAGGGATATTGCTAAGAGAACGACCTAGAGCCAAGACAGCACCACAGAGAGCAGTGACAGGCGTACAGTGAAACCAACCAGCATTACATTGCTGTCGCAGCATCCTCTAATTGACACTGCTGAAACTAAGAATAATTACATGGCTTAGCGTGAAGAAAAGATAGTTCAAATTTACTGTAAAGGAGAGAAACAAGCAAGTTACATGGAAATACTTCAGACAAAGTACAAAAAATGGCTAAAAATTTAAGGTAAAGAAGGTAAAGTATAAAGTATTTTATTTTATTCACAGTAGTGTTGTCTTCAGATAAACCTGGCTGCCAACACTGAGATAACAGAGATGTGTAGATTCTAAAACTAACTTCTTAAACTATGCCAGGTCACAAATTTCAGCTAAAGAGCAATCAGGAGTTTGAATATTTAGCCCTAAACCTCAGAAGCAGTCTCTGGGAACATACATTTAAATGAGGAGCCCAAATGATTCAATGCAATGTGTGTTAGAGAGCAATAACATTGCCCTCCACCATAGGATGTCCCTTTCAAAGGCAAAACCAAATACTAACAAGGGCCGTTTTACACCAAGAAGGGCCAGGGCCTGACTGGCTGCAAGGCAATTCTCCCGTTAGAATTTGCAGAGGAAGACCCAGATGCAGTGACTATGTGGCTGCCTCCAGCACGCACAGCACTTCTTGCACTTCTGGCAACACCGGCTGCACTGACAGAAGACCTGAAGGCTTTGCCCTCAATCCCAATAAGCACTGGACACCAAGAAACCTGTGAGGCCCATGCACATGGAATCCTTCACAGCCTCTGAGGGTTTTGGCAAACCGATGAATCTAATTTTGGTGATGCCTTGTGGAGTAACTCCACTGCTCAGTATTGCCAAGAATTTTTCTCCTCATGAACAGTGAACTCCAAATTAGCCTTACCACAGCTGCTTTGTCGAGTCGAACTAGAAAAAGGCTTCTTGGATGATCCATCGTGAAAGCTGTTTCTTTTGGAACAGGGAAGAGGGGTAGCATCATTTTCTTCCACTCCCTTTATTGATGAGAGAGTGTTGTAAGCTTTTACAGATACCTTCTTAGGTCTGAATGAATAGTTTTGTAATTTTTCCCCTTCATAAACACCTCCAGGTCTTCTCCCAAGTCCGTTCCCCAAGTCTCCACATGCCATGTCATCCTCTTCTGCTTCCTCCATCTCACCCTCCACCTGTTCCTTGTTTTGTTCTGTTTTTCAGTGGAGCACACTTCACTTTCTGGCCAAGCGAACACCAGCCCTAACAAAACAACAGGTATTTCACCTAGAAAAACAAACAAACAGAGCTCCTTACTTAAAGTGGGAAAGCAACATTCAACGAAAACCCCGCAGCTCTCCGTGTGAGCCCACTTCCAGCTACCTGTCCAGCCTCCAGGTGCTGCTGGCAATCGAGGCAGTCAGACCCCTTCACCAGAGGGAGGCCGGCAGCCGCGCCGCGCCGCGCCGTTCCCCCGCCGCCCTTCCACCTCCGAGGCGCGGCCGAGGCGCGGAGACCCGGCCGGGGGCAGGGCACGGCCCCCCCGCAGCTCCGGGGCGGGCTCGCCGCCTGCACCGCCCCGGAGGCGCCGCGGGACCGAGGGCGGCGGGCGCTAGCGTCATTATCGGCGTTTCATTCTCTGCTTAATTTTCCCTCCGGTGTCAGTTCTGTCTCTCCCGTGCTGCTTCGGAGGCTGTACAAAGCCTTACAGAACTTTTTTCAAGTTTGCAACCATAACAAACTACTGAGAAGTTAATTTTAATTTACCAGGCAAGAATTAAAAATGTGATTTATTAAACCATCCCAGGGAGAGATGCAACAGTTGCTGTTATTATTATTAAAGCAGCAGGCAGGTAAGCATTACAAAGCTGTTTGCTCACTCCACCCACTGTGGGATGGAGGAAGAGTAATTGGGAAAAAAAAAAACAACAGTAACACCTGTTGGGGGTTGGGATAAATACAGTTTAATAATAATGATTGGAAAAAAAAAAACCAACGTACAGAACATGTGACACACAGTGCAATTCCTCACTAGCCACTGACATCCAGACAATCCCCAAGCAGCAGCAGCCCTCCAGCCAACTCTCCCCAGTGTTATTGTTCTCCATGGCACTACGCAGTATGCGACACCCACAGCCAGTTTGGGTCAGCTCTCAGTTTCTTGTGAGCCTCAGCATCCTGTTCTGACCTCTGTGGTGGGGAAGATCATGGAACAGCTCCTCCTGGAAGCTACAATGAAGCACACGTAAGGAGGTAATCTGGGACAGCCAGCATGGCTTCTCCAAGGGCAGATCTGGTGTCACCTGTCTGGTGTCCTTCTATGATAGAGTGACAGCATCTGTGCACAAAGGAAAGGCAACTGATATTGTCAACCGGGACTTGTGCAGTTCTTTTGTCATGATCACACAACACATTCTTATCTTCACATTGGAGATAGGAATGTGAAAGGTGGACTATTGGGTGGATAAGTAATTGGTTGGATGGTCACAGCCACAGGGTTGTGGTGAACAGCTCTATGTCTAGACAAAGGCTGGTGACAAGTGGTGTCCCCTGGGGGTCTGTCTTGGGACCGCTATTCGCCAACATCTTTATCAGTGACATAGACAGCAGGATTGAGTGTACCCTCAGCATGTTTGCTGATGACACTAAGCTGAGTGGGGCAGTTGACACAATGGAATGGAGGGACACCAGGATCCAGACATGCTTGAAGAAGTTGGCCCATGTGAATTAAACGAGGTTCAGCAAGGCTAAGTGCAAGGTACTGCATTTGTGTCACAACAATCCCAGTCATATGCACAGACTTGAAGCAAAACTCTCTGACAGCAGCCCTGCAGAGGAGGACTTTGGGGTCCTGGTGGATAAAAAGCTGGACATGAGCCAGTAGTGTACTCTTGAAGCCCAGAAAGTCAACTGTATCCTGGGCTTCAACAACAGAGGGGTGGCAGCAGGGAGAGGGAGCTGACTGTCCCCCTCTACTCTGCCTTCGTGAGGCCCCATGTGGAGTACTGTGTCCAAGCCCAGGGCCGCAGTACAGAAAGGATGTGGAGCTGTTGGAGCGGGTCCAGAAGAGGGCCACAGCACGATCAGAGGGCTGGAGCATCTCTCTTATGAAAAAAGGTTGAGAAAGTTGGGCTTGTTTAGCATGAAGGCTCCAAGGAGATCTCACTGCAACTTTATATTATTTGAAAGGAGCTTACAAGCAGGAGGGGGATTGATTTTTACATGGTTAATAGTAACAGAATAAAAGGAATGGCTTTAAACTAAAAAGAGGGAAGATTTAGGTTACATGTTGGGAAGAAATTCTTCACCCAGAGGGTGGTGAAGCCCTGGCACAGCTGCCCAGAGAAGCAATGGATGCCCCATCCCTGGAGGGGTTCAAGGCCAGGCAGCATGGGGCCCTGGGCAGCCTGATCTGCTGGGTGGCAACCCTGCCCATGGCAGGCTGGCACATAGCTGAGAGGTAGCCTCTGGACCTTCCAACACCAACACCTTTGCTAACTATGCCAGCAAAGCTACAAGCTGGGAGAGGTATAAGGGATACTGATATACTACCTGATAATGTGGGTGGGAAGTGTTGGGAAGCCACCTCTCAGCTGTATGCCAGGAAGGCTATACTCTGGGAGAGGTATGAGCAGTGGCAAGCCATTGTTGCCCAGGAAATGCCGGTGTTTGACTGCTCCCATTATTGAAAAGCTGAGAAGGCTCAGTGTTTGCCCTTCCCCACTGGGAATGGTTTGGGCTCAGAACAACTGGCACAATCCCAAAGCTATAGCGGAAAGAATCACAACACTTGCAAAAGAACGAAAATTGCAGCCAGAGAAAGAAAAAGCCACAGCGTGCTGTGCTGGGAGCAGCACTGATGACAGCCCAGACAGAGACATGTTTGATTAGATAAACTAGTGATTAAATGGTTAAATCCTTGCAGGAATAAGTGAAAAGCCTGCAGAGCCTGTTAACTGCTGAATGTAATACCAGTTAGTAACTTCATGTGGCACTGTCAGATGCATTAGATCAGGAAGAAGTTTTGCAGTTTAAATTATAAGAAAATGAACAAGAGATAGTCTCAGAAAGCAAGCCAGAATTTTTGAGTCTGGCTAAATCAACTGATAAACAGAAGTCAGGTCTGGAACCCCTATACCAGATTACGGAGTTAGAAATGAGTCAGGAGATATTTTATCCTGAGAATCCTGGAATCAGAACACTGATCGAAAGAGAGACCACTGATGATGGCCGGGATGGAGGGGCCCAACAGGTGGCTGGTTACATGAATGGCGCTGTACTAGGAGAGCTTTAAGTGGGCCATCATCAAGCCCACTTAAGCCATTCTATAATTCACAATCTGTGGCGGCAGGGCAGTATGGGAAGCTGAAAAGAAGGAAATTAAGTCTATCCCAATCAAAACCAGAACAGTTGCTTTTTCACCAATTGTCAGTTGTTGTCCTTTGTCCATTGCTCAACCCATTGCACAATCTGATCCAAATTTCTCTCTAGGTCTTCAGGAGTGTTGCTGGGTAACTGGTGTACAATTTCCTTTCTGTATGACAACATAGCTTCCTCATAAAGAGTCTGAAAAATTTCACACTGAATATTGTCTTGTAGCTTTTTCCCTTTGTAGCCCCTAAAAAAATAAGAACAACACTAAGAGAGAGCCAGCCTCCGATATACAAAACTATACAATATTTTATACAAAATCAGTATCTTACAGTGTAGAAAAAAATTCCAATGAAGATTACACAATAGTAATTTACTTATTTACTCTCCTCACACACCTGCTTTCAAGCCTGTCGTATAGAAATGAGTTGTCTGTACGAAGTACAAATACTATATGAAACCAGTGTTCAGGGAAAAAATCACAGCCGTGGTAATCAACAATAACTCCACCCTCACGCATTTTGTCTTCCAGTTCATCAATTACCTACAAAACAAACCACGGAGAGGTATGTCTACATGAAATCACAGATGGTTGAAACAAATACAAAAATACTACTTTTTGAAGCTGAACTTACCCTGTCTTCATCCAAAATTGGGCATTCATACTCCTCATCAAAACCTTCATACAGTTCTTCTGCAACAAAAATAATTTGTGCATGTTTGTGAGATAGCAGGAGGTATTAAAAATATTTACAGTTATGTTTACTGTGGCTAGATGTCAGCAAAAGATAGCATGGAACACTTCACTTACAAGTTTATATTTATTAATCCATGCAACGTAAGTTATTGTTGCAGAAAGGTCTCTTTAACAAATTCCACCCAAAATTTTTCTATTAAGAGAACTCTGTCACATTTTCATTCGCTATATAACACATGCATTAGAAGCAGGGAATGACACAATCACAGAATCCCAGCACTATCCTGGTAACACGGCCCACCTTCTTTTGCCAGATCACCCACGCTGATGTAGGTTAGCCCGGTCCTTGATGCAAGCTCTTTGCCGAGGGTGCTTTTGCCAACACCCGGAGTACCTGAAAACAAAAGCCCACATAGAACAGTCAGAGACAGGCAGGCAGCTGTTCAGACAACCTTCCAGCAGGAGAGGAGCCAAGGAGAAAGCTTTCTTCAGCTAATACCAGAGAGTTCGCACAAGAAAAGAGGCAAAAAGAGGCATGAGAAGGAGAAATATATGTCCAGCACACCTGGAGCGCTAAACGAAACAACAACAAAACCAATCCCAATCACACGAAACAACGAAAACTCTCACTTCGTGCACAGGTGTGATTCTGAGCGGGACGGGAGAAAAGACAAACCCACTGTCCCAGCCCTGACACCGGTCCGCTACCTCACAGGGCCGAGCGGCACACGCGGCCCCGCCATTCCCCCCTCCCTGCCGCCACGCGGCCCTGTCGAGCTCCGGCTCCGCGCTGTGGGTGAGCACGGAAATCCGGCACGGCTCGGCCCGGCCCATCCCGTTCAGTCTTGGTCCAGCCCGGCCGCGCACCGGTCAGTAAAATGTTGGGCCGCCGCATCACTCAGCAGATGTGAGAAGTCCCGCGCTGCCGGTGTCGCACAGTGATGACGTCACGCGCAGGCGCCTCAGCGCGCAGGCACGCCGCGGGCAGCTAAGTGGAGGCCGCGGGAAGGCCGCGTCGCGGCGGGAGGGGACCAGCTTCGCTGCGCGTCGCGCGTCGCTGCCCCGGCGGGTAGGCCCGGGATGTCCGGGAGCACGGCGGGGCGGCAGCTGGCGCCGGCGGAGGTAGGGCTTGGGGCAGTCGGTTTAAAACCGAGCAGAGGCGATGTGAACTTGACCTTAATGTAGGAACGATGTTTTTACACAGCTGTTTTAAAGCAGCTTATGCTGTTTTGTTGTTGTTGTTATTTTTCATCCGTATTTCTGTTTTAGCTTATGTTTCTGCTTTAACTCCTTTATTTGAATGAGTTTTAGCAGAGCTTGCAGCTCGTTCTGGTTTCCAATTTGCTATAAAATCATCTGTCACAGAATCTAAGGTGTAACTTTAGCTTTTCCCTAACTCTTAAAAAGTTTGTAATTTCTGGAGTAAAAAAAGCATAGTTATTAAAAAGATGTGGTTGGAGGATAAGAGAAGGAATACGCAGGAGTGAAAAAACATCTATTATGGTAACTGTTGTAGAGGCCTGTTATAGAGGCGTTGTAACCTTAGAGCACATCTACAGGAGGGCCACAGAAATGATCGCAGGGATGGAACACCTCTCCAGCGAGGGCAGGCTGGGGGAGCTGGGGCTGTTCAGCCTGGGAAAGACAAGGTCTCTGAAGGGGAGCTACAGGAAAGAAGAGGGCAGAATCATTAGCAGGGTCTGTGGTGACAGGGCAAAAGAAGATGGTTTCTAACTAAAAGAGGGGAGATTTTGCTTGGATATAAGGAAGAAGTTTTTGACAGTAAGGGTGGTTTGGCACTGGCACAGGTTGCCTAGCTAGGTGGTGGAAGCCCCATCCCTGGAGACATTCAGGGCCAGGCTGGAGGGGGCTCTGCACACCTGATGGAGCTGTAGGTGTCCCTGTTCATTGCAGGGGAACTGGAATAGATGGCTTTTAAGGGTCCCTACTCAAACAGTTCTGTGATTCTGTAATAATTGCTAGTGTTTGTTGCTAGCTGGTAGTACAACGGTCTAAACAGCCTTTCAGTGTTAATGAAGGTCTTTACAAGGTATTCTCCGTACATGCTTGATACAAATCTCAAATTTTCTGGAGGCAGTTGTATCTGTTTAAAGAGGGAAGGATAATGCTATAATAATAGCAATTTCTTGTATTTTACCAGGTAACAGATTGGTTGGCCCGTTCGTTTGATGATTTCTTTGGAAGTGCTGATATTTCTTCTAGTGCAGTTCCTGAAAAGTTACTCAAAAGCAACTCCAGAAGAAATCATCAGCGGAAGAAAAACCTGTCTGCTGTGCCAGGATGTAGCAAAAACAAAGTTCTGCCAAGAAAAAGAACGAAATCATCCTCAGTAGATCTGCCTTGTAACAAGTCCAGACAAAACTGGAACCAGTCTCAAGACGAGCCATGGGTAGATAAATACAAACCTGAAACTCAGGTATGAGAGATTTTAAGTGCAAATTTAGTGGTAACATTACATATAATGCTTTTCTTTGTAATCCATCTTGATTGGGCTTTAAATATGTCCTATTTTATAAGGGCAACTAAGTTTTAATTTGATTTATATACTGTCTGTAATGAAGGTTTTAATGTGCTATGTATCTGTAGGAGATATACCTCCTACCAGGCTTCCTGAGAATATAAAACTACTGATGTTTCCTGTCCATCAACACCTAAACTTTTGAATCTGTTGTCAAATTTGACAGCTATGAATACAAGGAAAATCCACAACTAGTGAAAGGAGAGAGAGCTGAGTTAATGCAGCACTTGTATTTTGTATTTAATTTTTTAATAGTCCAGGTTTGGAGAGGAACTGAGTCACAAGACTAGAAATTTATAAAAAATCTATGTAGTATTAGAGTCAGTAGGGCCTAGCAAAGATCAGTTCTAGCAATAGCTGTAAAGCTTTTTTACACAATCACGCTGGACTATCATGTTGTTACTTTAGGAATCATAAATCGTTCGATATTTCCATGCTGCAAGGAATGGAAAATTGGTTGTGTGAGGAAACAAGCTCTAAAACCCTTAATTTACTTAATTTACTTCTAAAACGTAGTACGTGTAACTGAAACATACATGTACATTGCTGTTATTTTAGTCAGCCTATATTCTGTTCTTGAATTTCATCATTAAAGTTCTAGAAACTGTAATGCACACATATAAATGCATTTCATACATTTCTAATCTTATTTTAGAATGACCTTGCTGTGCAAAAGAAGAAAATTGAAGAAGTTGAAACCTGGTTAAAAATGCATATATTTCAGAGACAGCCAAAGCAGGTAATTTTGCTGAAATTAGCAAGTAGAAGTATAAAATTGTCTAAACAAATTGGATTTAATTTACTTTAATTTCAGAAAAAAAAAACCAAAAAAGCAAACAAAACACAAACCAACCCTCAGCTTTTTATGAAGTAGTTTTATTACGGTATAAGAAATCTCTTAAGAACATAGATTAAGTACTAAACTAATGTAAAAGCTCTACTCTAAGAGAAGTAGAGATGGAGTCTGTTTTTGCTCAGCAGCACTATTTTCTGGCATCCAGTCAATTCATACCTTCAGTTCCATGTGTTCTTACAACTGCATTTCATCTCCAGCAGTATAATTTTAAATGGCATGGCAAACTTCTAGTCACAGTGACTTGATGTAATAGGATTTTTTTAATTTCTGGATTGTTAAGAGGCATTCTTGTACGGATGCATCATTTACTGACTAGTGTTCTTCAGACCCGATTCTCCTCTTCCGTTTATATTACGTTGGTATGCATGTGGTAAGAAGTTAGCCAAGGAGATGCTGGGAGCAAGCCTTGCAGAGTTCTGTTCTAGCTCTTTCTGAGTACTGAATAGGTAATTAAAAACTCAAACCATTTACCTGTGTTTTTATTTGTAAAAGAGAATCATTGCTGTACAGAAGATAAAAGAACTCAAACAGTATTCATCATCAGTCAGCGTTTAATCTTTATTCCTAATGTTTGGGATTATTTTCTTTCTGTGTCAGGGTGGCTGTGTTTTGCTGTTAACTGGTCCTGCTGGCTGTGGAAAGACAGCAACTATACAAATATTAGCAAAAGATCTCGGTGTTCAAGTGCAAGAATGGACCAATCCAATATCTTTAGACTTCACAAAAGAAGACTTAAGAAATGTATCTGGCTATGGTAAGTATTTTATTTTATTTTTTCAGATAATTCTGTGATTTTTTTATATGTGACAGGGACAAAAGAATTAAAAAAAAATACAGACTACAAAGTCAGATCAATGTCTATATAAGCCACCTCCTTTGGAGTTCAGTAACGATGTTACTTCTGCTTTTATCAGAGAAGGGATTTAGTTTATACAGCGTTTACTCCAAAGTAGTTTGCAGTTCATACAGAGAGCAGTGTAATGTTTTGGATACCATTTGAACTAGTTAAATAAGAATGTGTCTTTGCCTGAGTCGTACATTGAATTCTACCTTTTAAAAACTATTTTACATGAAATATGATTGTCAAAAGGCTTTGCTATTGGTGTTCAGTGGCTGTTATCTGAAAGCAGCATGGGTGGGTATTAGCTCTTGTGGGTTTTTTGGATTCTATTTGGTATAATATGGAATACAAATTCTTAATTAGTTTTCTTTTTCAGACTCAAATTCTCATGCGTATCCAAGTCAGGCCCAAGCAGCTCTTTTTCAGGAGTTTCTATTAAGAGCAAATAAATATAACAAACTTCAGATGCTTGGGGAATCCTCAGAAAATGATAAGAAACTTATTCTTATTGAAGTAAGTGAAAACTTTTATAATAATCTTGACATGCTAACTAGCTGCTGCTGGAGGATTGATGTTGGCAAAAGTTTGTCTGCTTTACTGCAAATGAGTTCTTTATTACTTTTCAAGCCTTGATAGCTAGCTGAAACCAAATCCTACCTATGCTTAAACTACATAATCTAATTGCCAGGCAGAAATTGCACACTAATTCATGTAGGGAAATAAGTAATGGATAATCAGAAAGTGAAGCAATATTGAAAAAATCACACCATGTTTTGCTTTCTAGATATATGTATGTATATAAAAAAACATATGTAAAAATTACATGTTAGCTGAGGATGCAGGAAAGTACAGAAGTACATGAGAGTTAATAAAATCATAAGGCATTTGAAATTTACCTTTCTTGTAAGCCATAACAGGAGATCCAGGAGAAGGCATTACTTTCACAAATTCAGGAATACATCTCACTACTACATCCTTTTTTAACTTCTCATTGTTTTCTGACAGGAAGATTTTATAAATTAATTAAGTAACCTGTAAACTTTCAAGAAAAAGAACAGAAGAGGAGAATTTCTAGCTTAGTAATGTTGTCTACCATATAACTTAGGAAACGTAGTTTCCTGTGACTTCTGTTCATAAAGTCATGTCCTTGTCTACATTCTCTCATATTTGATATATACTATATCTTGCCTTCTTCAGTATAGTTGCTACTTTATGTATATCTGTTAGTTTTGAATAGAATCTTCTAGCAGGCAGTGTTGTCACTCAAGGCTGTTTCTTAGGAAACAAGAATAGAAAGAAAATGCCTCTTCTAGGTAATTGTTTTTCCATAATAAAAGAAAGAATGCTTTACTCCCCCCCCCCCCCCCCCCCCCTGGTATCTTCATCTTTAGCCACAATCAGATTTAGTTGAAACCAAGCTAAACAGCAACAAAAAACGTGTAGCAATGTAGCATGCCTTAAGTCAGTCTGTGGGAGAGAATATTTACATCTGAATGTAATGACAGCAGTTAATTTGTTTTGAATAGGACATGCCAAACCAATTCTATCGAGACCCTAGCAGTCTACATGAAATTCTCAGGTTAGTTATAAATAAGTTTTTAATGGTTAGCCTTAGCCACTTTGCACTCTAGTGTAGTTTGAATCCTGTTACACTTATTTATTTTTCACTTTAGGAGATTTGTACGTACAAGTAGATGCCCCCTTATATTTATAATGTCAGATAACTTCAGTGGAGACAGCAACCAGAGATTACTATTCCCAAAAGAAATTCTAGAGGAGTTGTGTATATCAATTATTAGGTAAGCTCTTTTGTCTCATTAAAAATTTATTAAAATAAATGAGTATTCAGAAACTAATTCATTTTTCAATGGAATTTAACAGTTTCAAGCCTGTTGCTCCAACGAACATGATGAAAGTTCTTAATCGAATAGCCACTGCAGAAGCTAACATGGTAAGCTGTCAAAACTGTTAACTTCTGCACAGTACTGAGACCAAAAGATTTCTGGCTTTTATATCTGAAATATTTTATTCGTTCTTGCTATTTGCTTGATCTTTGTTCAAATAACAGCCTTTTGCCCCCCAGGAGGGAAAACTTAAAAAAAAAAAAAAAAAAAAAAAAGTCACAGCAAAATGGCACGGAAGAAAAGGGAAAGCCATCTTGTTTTTAAGATGAGTTCCCCTTGAACCTTTGTCTAAAGTTGCCTCTGAAAATTCTGCCTTTTACAGAATCCATATATTTAAAACAAATAATAGGAACAGAAGTCACTTTTGTGGTATTCAGTAAGACCTGAAGAGGTCATTAACCCAAGTCTTGTATTCTCAAGCTATTGGATTAGAATCTAGTCTAATACTGAGTGACAGTTATGAGATAAATTTGTGTGTTGTTTTCCCTCGCCTTGAAATTTAAAATATGGTGATTTATTCAGCTGGGGATCTTACCTGGCCTGGACATATACTGAGTTCTAATATAGTCTGTTCATGGTCTATATTAGAGATGAGTATTATTTTTACTATAGGTACCCAAATATGACTTTTCCCACTTAATTAGTTTGAATGTTGCATTTCCTTGTAGAACAGAGAGAAGAATTATGCTCCTGATAAAACTTCTCTGGAGTTGCTTTGCAAAGGTTGTTCAGGTGATATAAGAAGCGCAATAAACAGTCTCCAGTTTTTTTCTATGAAAGGTAAATATGATTTTGCTGAAAGTGAATGACATTTTGACCACTTCCACAGTGAAGAAAAACTGTTCACTGTTGAAGTTCCATTGTGTGGGCTGTGTGAAAAAGTTCTTAATATCTTGCTGTGATGAAAGGGAGAAGGTTTTGTTGTCGTTGTTTGTTTTAGCCAAATATGTTGGTTATTCTGCTGTTTACATATAATCTCAATACTGACTACTAATAATACACATAGGTTGTTCTAAAAGTAGTGCTTTCTGTTTATTTCCATGGAAGCTGTGACAGGTACAAAGAGCGCAATATACTATTTGATAGTGCAAGTTGTCTGGTACAAAGCATTCTTTTTCAACTTAGTCACCACCATTAGCTGTACATCTTTTGAGCAAGAGCCTGGGTGGTGCACTTGTAACAATCTGCACTAGTGTAGGTGAGGCACTGTCACTGCTGCTGAAACACACCGCTCACCACCTCACTGTGCTCGCACCTACAGTTTGATCTCCAGAAACATTCAGCAAGCAATGATCAATGTCAGTGGGTGCCGTTTTTTCTGCATGGAGGAATTTGGTGATGTACTTTTGCTTCAGCTGCACTTCCATGTCAGAGACCATTTTGTCTGACTCCGTCTCTGCTGCCATCTGTCACACGGCAACAACATGTCATGGAATACTGATGGGAAGGTTCAGCCTTTACTGGCATCCCACCGACATCCACCTCTGATGTTGTGGGCCAACATCATAAAATAGGAGGCATTACTTTTGGAGCAGCCCTCATGTATTTTCTGTGTGTCTGCTGATGGGAATTAATGCAGTGATCCCTTTTCCTCTTGATATCTTTTATCAGTATGTGTTTACTGATGGAAGCTTTTATGATGCAACCTTAATTTGAAAGTGATAATTTCTCCGCTTGCTTCTCTTTGTACTTACCTCTACTTATGTAGCGTTTCTGAAATAGCCCACTGAATTCTTGTATGTAATTTTTGAAGTGATTGATGGTAAACTGAAAAGCTGTGAGGTAGCATAATCTACTCTATTGACTGGATAGAATAACTTTCTTGTTAAGTTCAATGTAATAGTAGCCTTCAAAACACAGGACTAGACAGTGTTCAAATCAAACTTAAATTGGGATTATTTCAGATCTTCCCATGTAGAAAGAAAAGACTTACTACCGTGTCTTTTGTAAGCACTGGAAGTCAGAATGTGTAAAGAAATAAAATGTATGGAAGTTACGTAATCTTTTTTTTTTTTTTTAAGTCTGTTCTTTAGCGCATGTAGTTCATTCTAGGAACTTTTAGATGGTGCCAGTATCTAAAGAGAACTTGGGTGAGAACAAAGGCATACATTCTCTTTTCATATTTTTTTTCTCTAGACGCTGATGAAAAGATCTTCATGGTTAATAGAAATTGTTTAGTTACTCAGGTGTGTTTCAGTTAGATAATAGATAGGCAGCCAGTGATGTTTTGGAGACTTCACCTCCATTTTCATCTCCTGAATGCCATCAGAATGCAGGATTTGCTTTTTAAGTATATAATTTCTTTGTGCGTTAGGTATATAAATAATGTATTCAGTTTGGTGATATTAATGGGTAAAAGGGATCTGTAGTAATCATCAGAGAAGAAAAAGCTTACTGCTTAAAGGATAATTTCATCTAGTTTGGAGAACATTTGACAGCTGCTAAATCAAATTTTGGATTTGATAATTGCAGAAAGTGTAATGGGAATACTATCTACGTATATTTGCACCTGCCTTACTTGTAGTTTATTTATAAAGGAGAAATTTCTAACTTAGGAGGCACACAGAGCTAGAATAAGTATGCAAGAATACCAGCTTCTCTTTTAGAATGGCACCTCAGCTGTGACTTAAGGGGCAAAGTGGAATGAAACATGCTGATTTAGGTAATGGGGTTCCCTTCCTAATAAATGAGCTTTCTCTTAGTGACTGCGTTTATAAAACTTTCTGTATCGTGGATTTTATTTATTTATTTTACTGTAGGTACTTTACTCTGTCTGTGTTGTTGCTTTTATTGGTAGACTGCTCATTGGAGAAAGACTTTTGGTCGAGGAAGAAACGGAGCTCCACACTAAAAAGTGAAACAGCAGCGTGTAACTTAAGAAAGAAAAGTAAATCAGATACTTCAGAAGACCAGGCGATACAAGCTATTGGTGGCAAAGATGCTTCCATCTTTCTTTTTCATGCTCTAGGGAAAATAATTTACTGCAAAAGTAAGAAAAGTTACTTATTCTTCCTTTGTTAATGAGAAAACCATGTCAGCTGTTAATAGCTAGCCTTCCCTTAAATAAGGCTAGGGTGATCTTTAACATATTTTGTCACTGGTAACAGTATTATACAGCAATAAATATTTTTGGTTGCTGAGATTGCAGCTGTCTGTATATAGAAGAGAAAAGTAATAAAATACATAACTCTAGTTGCTTTAGGTCCATGTGCTGTCATGCACACAAAGATAGACAGCCATCCTATTTGTTGCTTTGCCCAAAAGCAGAATTTTCTTTTGTGCAGAGTACATAGTTGTGTGGTTATGTTCTGTTCTCATCTGTTTTCTTAGAGGTTACAAAACAGCCCTGCAGCCTTTTAGTTGCTGCCTTTCCTGTTTGGGTTTGATTCCTTTTGCTGTCTCTTTCCCCCTACTTTTCATTTCAAGTTCTTGGTTCCTTTGAGACCTGTGTGCCTTTCTGAGCTGAAAGGCTCTTTGACTTCTCCTTTTAGTACTCTGTCTCCCTTTCCACTTCTCCAAGATACTTTTCTCTTTACTATTTCTTATACACACAGCTCTGTAAACTTACTTCCTCTCTTGACCATGTATATGGTTACTGTCTTTTTTTAACATTTGAAAAATATCAATCATAAGAATTTGATGTTTATGCTGTATTACAACCTGTAGTCAGCTAAATCAGAATTCATAATGCAGTTTTTCCACCTTTGCCTAATAATTGACAGAATCTGCCCCCAAACCAATTAAGAAATGGTGAGATGAGGGAGTATGGAAGGTCTTCAGGTGGATTTTATTTTATAAAGCATATTATAACTAATGACATGCTGTTGACAATATTGACGTGGGCATGAACTCTTTTATACAAACTGGGAACAGTGCAGCCTAGGTCAAGTTAGAAATCATGCTTGGTCTGCATGAAGGTTTCTGTTCATGAAGTTGCATGCTGTTCTTGCTCCCATCTCATCTATGTTCTGATTTTTTGAATGTAACATCTGAAATGTCTTTTTTTATTTCTTTACCCTAGCTTTTTAGTAGTATGCAGCAATGTAACTCTATTTCTGGTACTAAAAGATTATGGATTATACAATTCCTTTTAGGAGAACCACTGTCAGAATCTGAATTTCCTCAGCTGCCTTCTCACTTATTACAACACCGTCGAGACACATTGCTTATCCATCCTGAGGTACATCTACAATTTTGATTTGGATAGAAAAACAAGCAAACAAACTTGAGCGATTGATGCCAATTCTCAAGCACAGTGGCTTTCTCATTAATCTTAATACATGTATACTCAGTCTATCTAAAGAATAATTAATCTGGAGGGAACTTCTGGAGGCTAAGTTAGAAGACCAATCAGGTTCCCAGTCCTGATGAGTTTTGAGTATCTTCAATAAATCAGAGAGAACCTGAGACTTCTGGTGGGAGGTGGACTTTTTCTTGCTGTAGACTGTGCCCATTGCCCATCATTCTTTTGCTGTGCATGATCGAGTGGAGTCTTGAGTTCACTTTTCTGTTATCACATGTTAGAGGGTTGAAGACAGCAATGGCTCCTCCTCTTCCAGCCCCTCTTATCCTTCTTTAGGAACATAGAAGCCTTCCTTTTATATATGAATGGCTTGGGGACCTTAAAGACTATCTAGTTCCAACACCCTGCCATGAGTAGGGTCACCTCTTACTAGACCAGGCTGCCTAAAGCTCCATCCAACCTGAGATCTTCCAGGGATCATCTTTGTGGCTCTCCTCTGGACCTGCTCCAACAGGTCTGTGTTCTTCAGCTGGGGGCCTCAGAGCTGAATGCAGTACTCTCGATGGGCCCTCATGAGGGCAGAGTACAGGAGTACAGGGGGAGAATCACCTCCCTCTGCTGGCCACTCCTCTGTTGATAGTGCCGAGGGTACCGTTGGCCTTTTGGGCTGCAGATGCATGTTTCTGGGTCATGTCCAGCTTTTCATTCATTGGTACTCTGAATCTCTTCTCTGCAGGGCTGCTCAGCTCCCAGCCCAGCCTGTACTCATGTTTGCCCCAACTGAGGTGCAGGACCTTGCTGCCTTGCTGAACTTAATGAGGTTTCCGTGGGCCCATCTCTCAAGCCTGTCAGGGTCCTGATGTATGGCATCGTTTCCCTTTTTGGGTCATGTGTGCCAGTTCCCTAACCATCAAAATGTATCATAGTTTTATAGGATGCATTTCCTTTCATACTGTGTAAAATCTGAGCATCTTTCTTGTCCCCCATAGGATATTGTGGAAAAATCACACATGTCTGGAAGCATGTTTAATTTATACCTTCACCAGAACTATGTAGAATTTTTTACTGACATAGATGATGTTGTGAGAGCCAGTGAGTACTTGAGCACTGCTGATGTCCTTTGTGGTAACTGGAGTGTAAGTGTAATTTTACACATTATATTTGTTTTCTTATACATTTCTTGTGCAACTTGTCAGCATTTTGTTGATCACTGTATGTTATATACACTACAGTGTGTATGCATATATATGCATATATATACATGCTATAATATGGTATTAAAAACACTTCATAAAACAATGTAAAGTATTCTACAAAGTGTTTTTGAGTAGAACAAAAATGTGTTAAAATGTGTCAGAGGCTGTATGTTTTTTCCCTGGAGAACTTGAGCTGGTGTTCTGTTTGGCTCTGACTAGAGATTCTGCACTAACCTAAATACATACAGGGCATGTTGTGTCACTGAAGGTACAGGTTTGTTTTGGTTCGAATGAGATGTGCTATGCACAGACCCTGAGTTCATCTAATGCCCAGCTTTTTTTCTTAGTCACGGCTTGTGATGGAAGAATACAGTACATCTGTGTCTACTCGAGGTGTGATACATTCAAATACATCCAGAGCCTTTGCCCACTGCCAAGGAGGGATGGGGTTCCGGCCCTTACACAAACCCCAGTGGTTCTTTATCAATAGCAAGGTAAATGCTTGATGTTTTGAGGAAGTTATTACATTTCTTAGTGATTTTAGTAGTATATATGAGGTTTGCATGCAGAGCTAAACTTGTCAAATACGGTATTTTGACATAAGCTACTTCTGAAGAACATTTGTATGAAGAGGTCCATTTGTATTGTTTATTCCTTCAATGGAAAAATAAAATGGAGTCCCCTGATAGTGTTCCCTTTCTCCAAATTGGCATACTTCTGGGATAGTTTTGATCCTAAATTACATGGTTATTGTTGAAATACTATGAGGTATTTTTAAAAGTAAGTGTAACTTGAGCAGTTTAAACTGTGTTAAACCCTTCTGTAACAAATTACTGCTGTGGTACTTGGTGTTTTTAGAAGTTGGTTGTTTGTGAGAGGCTAGAGCTCTTGGCATTTTTTTTGCATTTGAATGCGTACCTGCCCCACTGTGCCTGCTTGTATAGTTGGGGAATACAGTAATAAAAGGACAAAAACTTCCAGAACCCTCTAATGTCCAGTGAAAGACAAAAGTGAAGATATCTACCATTGTTTTGTAATCTGTGTATCTGAACTCAAGTGTTTCTGTCTTTTCTGGATTAATTCCTCAGAAGCCTGTGCACAGTCATCCAGAAGACCAGAAAGTCATTCTGCTGTTTATCACGCTGAATACATACATCAGTTCTGGTTTAGCAGGGCTTGTACTTGTGGTTGTTTATTTTTTTTTTCCTCAACTCTTACAGTATCAAGAAAACTGTGTTGCTGCAAAATCTCTCTTTTCAAGCTTCTGTTTACCACCAGAGTGTCTTCAGACAGAGCTATTGCCTTACCTTGCAAAGTTAGCAAATCCAATGAGAAACGAAGGTAAGATCAGTGTAACTCTTAGTTTTAGGGTTTTTTTTCCAGATATTAAAGCATATTGAAAAATTTCAGCATTACCAGGCTGTTTAACTTGGTTAAGTCAGGAAACTTGCCCTCTTCACCTCCCTTTTTTCATAGGTTTATATTTGTGAGGGTACTGGGTAACTTGGTGGAGGAAAAAAAAAAAAAGAGTAGTTATTTTAGTCTTAAGGCTTCTTTTGAGAGCCCTCTAATTAGGAGACTTAGTGAGAAGCCTTTTGGAAATGCAGAAGACTACTCTAGCTGTATCTTCATTGCTTGCCGATGCCTTTCAAATAACATCAAGTCTTAAAAAGGCTCTAAGGAGCCTTTCCTAGGAGAAGTAAATAAGATCAAAGTTCACAGTGCTTTGTTGACTAATGTAAGATAATCCATGAGAAGGCAATTCATGCAGAAAAATTTTTCTTTGTATGATACATAATTCAGAAATTACTGTTCAGACAGCTGGGTCGCTTACACTGTGATAATTGCCTCTAATAAAAAGCTTTGTCTTATCTAAGGCTTTGCCATCCAGATGAATTCATTTCATAGGCTGTGTATTAATAACTACAGAATAATTTCACAGCTGATGAGTGTTTTATTTTATTGTGTATGGAATCTGTAAACATGTTATGGCAGTTATTTAAGGTATTTTGATGGCCAAATTACTGCAAATTTGTACAAGATCACTTAAATGAACTTATGAACTACTTATTTTCCAGTGTGTTTAATTTTATGCATGTTAAGATGTACTCAATATGATACTGATTATTCTTTGTTCTCAGCTCAGATTGCTTTTATCCAAGATGTTGGGAGGCTGCCACTGAAAAGACATTTTGGGAGGTAAACTTGCCTTTTACTTTCTTTAAGGGAATAAAAAGCTGTCTTTCTTTTCTTTAACATATATCGAGGAAGAACCCTTTCATACAAAAAATGTAATTAGTGTATATCTGTGGTGTGATACTTTCCTCCATTTCCAGCATGACCATTTCTTATTTTGGAAGCTAAAACTGTTTCCAGTTCAAGTCTGTTTGTAATTAATATGTTGCTATTAACATTGTAATTATAACCTTACTTCTAATTCTTGTTTAGTTTTTCTTTTCCATTGTACCGAATGTTAGTTCTGTGTGCTGAACATACCCATGTTTGTTTAGTACGGCATCTGGGTTAAACACTTTTTTTTTTTGCAATCAAGAAGATTTAAGTGAGAATAAAAATGAATTGATATAACAAATGCAGTGTGCTTTGCCCATTGTTTATCATGACATAAAATAGTACTGGAACTTTTGACAAAATACTGTGTCTTTTAAAAAAAAAAAAAAAGGCAATTGTACACTTACAGAACTCGAAGTGCTTTCTCTGAAGTTAGATAGCAGTACTGATCTTATTTCGTGTAGTGGTTTCATAAAACTACAAGTATTGAAGTTCCTCCCTCAGAGGAGCACTGCAGTTGCCCCGCTACAGACTGTGCTATGCTCACGGGGCAACAGGCATGATGTGCTACACACTGTGACTAATGGGCTTTCTGAACTAGAGGGATTGTGTATAAAATTAGGACCTCAGTTACTTTTCTAAAATTTCTATCTTAGAAAACCAAATGGTTTTAATCATGATTGTTTTCTGTAGTGAGGGATCACAATTAACTGGATCGAGACTAATTTCTCCTTTTCTGAGCCAAGAGAAAGGGTTTGTCAGGGCATCTGTCAGAGCATCTCATCACCATAATTCTGCTGAGTTTCACTATGAAGTACTGCCCTGTAAGGTTACCCCAGAACCACCCTGATCTCCCACAGATATAATAAAAGCCATTTTGGCTGCTAGTCACGAAGAAACAGAGGCAACTTTGTAATCTCCTTCGCCTAAACCAAAATGTTTATGATTTCATAAATTAATCATAGACTTCCCTATGCCATTAATTTTGTCTGCAGCATACCTCTAAATATGGATAAACTTTTTTGTACCTGCATTATTAAGTTGTCTGTGTACATTTAACTCTATTTGAGGGATTACTTTGAACTTAAGACACTGATCTTTTTCATTTGTTCACTCTTTTGGAAAGGAAGTATAAAGAAGTTTAAACATTTTAGTAGTAAGCATTTGCTTCCTGAACAAATCCTAATTGGAAATAGTTTGTTTTTTACGTATTAAGTAGTCCTTAAAATAATGAATGTACAGCTGTTTCAGGAAGAATGCCTTATTTTTCGATTACAGTTATCAGTGGGATAAGAATAGCACTGTAGTAAAGAAACTAGCACTGGGGAGAGTGAGTGTATGGCATTTGATGAATTGGAATCAGTATTCTGATGAGTTTTGGTCAATAACTTTGGGAGTTATTGAGTTTATTAGTTTATTAATAAACTATTAAGTTTATTAATACTATGTAAAGCAAGAACAATTTTAATGGAGGACTGGTAGAGAGATGCTACAAAAATTGAAGTCCAAATACTAAAAGGAAGATAACATAAAAAGAATTTCTTTTCACTTCTTAAGTTGCCTGTTTCAAGTTCACTTGCTGTCTGTCATGAGGGACATACCATGGGCTGCTGTCAGTCAGTTCTTTGTCAGCAGTTCATGTGCTTGAGGAAAGGAGCAAATCCACTGCCACTGTAAGGACAAACTTCAGGCAACAGTGTGTGTGAGAGATAGAACACAGACATGTTTTGGCATTTTGCTGTTACCATAGCTCTGGTGTGAGGCTCTGTATTGCTTTTCTTTACCTGAGAGAAATTTCTGTCTTCTGTAGTGTCTTGTGCAGCCTATACATAGTGTTGATATGCTTGAAAGGTGTGCACAGAGGTGTAAAACATGATAATGAAGGTGAGGATATAAATAATAATAAAAAAGACTTGTATAGCTTGAATTAACTATGACTGATAGAGGTGTTACTGCCAGAAAATGTGAAAGATGTGCAGCGTCAGTGAACAGGGAGGGCTTGGGTGGTGTGCAGGAGGTGTGGGAGAGGGGGAAGTGCAGTGGTTGGTTGGTTTGGCTGGGTAGGTTTTGTTTTGTTTTGTTTGATGGTAAGTTACTCTTGTAATGGTTATTTTACAGGTTAAAGCTTGAAACACTTACTGATAAAGATCCTGGAGTTCCAGACTTACTTGCTGGTCATGAGGAGGACCCTGCTGACATGCATGCTGCAGAGATGGCGGTACAGATGGAGGAAAATAGAACAAATGAGAATGACTGGGATGGATTGCCCCTTTCATCCAGCCAGTGCAGTGGAAGTGAACTACCATGCAGTCAGCCTCAGCCTGTTGCTGCTCAAGTAGCTATGGAGGAAGATGAATTAAACATAGAGGAATATGACAGTGACTAAGTCCAACAAAATAGCAACCACTGACTTAGCTGATAGATTATTACGCACCAAAGGCCTTTGCTAAAATGAATATGGTCTGCCAAACAGACTTAAGTGGGCTGGGAGGCCAAGTCTAAACATACTGTGTCAGTATTGAGACACATTTCTTCAGCTTCCTCATAGCTTTGCAGGATCAGTCCTGATCAGAATACTAAATCACAGGCTATTCCCTGCCTGTCCTGAGCCATAAAAGTATACTGAGAAGAAGAGAGGATAAATGGTAAATTGAGTAGTTTGTAGCTAATCAGTGCCACTCTTATTTTTTTTTCTCTACACAATTTACTTCGGAGTTGTACACTGTGCTCCTGTTTACACATTTGGTAAGTTATCAGCATTTGAAGGTTTTTCTAAAATGTGTATCTTCAGAAAAATTGTTGTTTGGAAGTTTGAACCTTCTGAAAGAGGAGATTAAAGGGGATATGTAAAAAACTTCCATATCTTGTATTGATGATGTAAATAAAACTACTGTATTAGCACTGTTCTGTAATCTGCTAAAGATATTCTAATGTGTTTATAAATAGACCATATGTTGTACAACAGTTTATTTTGGATTCATTTTTGAAAAATTTTGATAATTTATTGAGGTGAAAATACAACAGTTAAGCAGAAGTTCTTGTCCTTTTTTATTCTGTAGGAAGTTAATGGTGTCATGTAGTTTTTAAATTACAGTTAGGCTGGAACAAAGAATAATCTCATGTTTGGTAACTGACACTCAAAGTGTTTTGTCTTTACCTGAATAGACTGTTAAATACTTCTTGTTGTTCAGGGCCCTGTGTGAAATCATAAATCCCTTACTGTAGCTGGGATTATTTCATAAAAATCGTATCTAACATCATTGTAATTAGTGTTACCACATAAATAAGAAAGCAAGGACCAAAACAGCTTATTTTGAATGTGTGATGTTTGCATTCTGTATCGCTAGCTTACAAAGTTTACAAAAAAAGAACATTTATCCACCATGAATTTAGAATTAATGCCAATATCGAATGCTCCGGCTTTGTCCCCTCTGAAAGATCAGGGTTAGTCTTTATGACTATTGTTTAATTTTGAAGAGGGGGAATTTACATCTTCAATTCCGTTACAGCTTTACTGATTACACTTCTGTGTGTGGGATGCTGTGGATGGGGTGTTCCCTGCTTAGTTTAGGCGAAGACTCAGTTCATCCAGGCTTCCTGCAGGTGTGTGTCACCAAAATGCCATCTGGTGCCTCCTGTGCTCATAGAGGGAATCTAGTACTGAAGGACATTAACATCCCATACTCATTTTCATTCTGCAAGCAAAACGGTGAGCTACTTCATGTTTTTGAGCTTTCCCTATAATAGAAGGAAGTAATAATAGTAACACGAGAGTTCTACAGCATCAGCTACTGGGTATTACTGTTGGCCTTGGCCTTACTAAAACACTCGACACTTGCTTGTTTAATGATAAACTTCAGCAAAAGAGACATACTGCTCTCATCTAGGGCATTCAATATTACTGTAAAACCTCTTTCACATGGAGGTACCACCAAAACCCCCACAGTTTATATTAGAGAGGATAATATTTCATGCTCTGGGTTTGTTTTCTTATGCTAGGGTGCAAAACGTGTGAGTGGGATGAATGTCTCAAACTATGGAAGTTCTAGAAGTGTTGCAGAGACATTCAACTCCTTCAAATGCAAGCAGGTACAAGACTGAGTTACTGCTACAGCCCACTCTCCAACATCTGTAAGGAGAAGAAGAGCAATTTTTGGTTCCCTGAGCAATGTTATCTCAATTACAAATAAGAAAAGAAGCACTTTGAAAAGAAAGCAAGTGACAAAATTCTTTCTTTAAAAAATAATTCATTTAATTTCAAGCTGAACTCAGAAATAATCTGTCAATATATTTAGCACATAGCTTCCATCTGTGCACTGGTGTGATGCTGATGTTTCAGTAACATGCTACTGCAAATAATGTTCAAGTTGTTAAATTTTTTTTCTCAGAAAGGCTGCCCATGTCCTTAAAAGAAAAGTGGTTAGAAACACTGGAAACGTGTGCTTTTCTGAAGCATTATATAGTGTAATTGAAAACAAAGATCCCAGAAAAGTGTGGCCTGCCCTCAAAGGATTATTTTTCTAAGCTGGGAGCAGAATTATCTTTTCTATAAACACAGTAATTACTTTCCAGAAATAATCTGGGGAGTTTTTGATAGAATCAATTTAGTAGCACCCCAATAAATGCAAGTATATAGTTTTTGGTGTGGTCAAGTAATTCCAGCATTACACCAGCCTTTGGGAAACCACTGCAACTCATACTTGGGCTCTTCAGACACCCCCTGTAGGTGATTCAGGGTATATGCAGTGCATATCCACATCACTAGCATGCAAGGCAGCCAGAGAAAGAGCAGCACTGGGTTCACCTGCATATTCCAAAATCGTCCCCTGCACAGCTGGGAGGAGGCGGGCTTCTCCTCTGAGGAAGAGTTATTTAGGAGAGCATTGTCCAGCTTGCCTAACTGATACAGGCTGGTTTGTTTAGCAATGGGGATTAGTATATTAGTTTAAGTACCAATATATTAGTTTAGCAAAAGGAATCCTTAAGTGATAGTTTTAAAACTTTCCATTTCAGCTTTAGTGGGTGAACAGTCTTGTTTTTCCTCAATAATTTTGCACTGGGGACATAGTAGAATACTTTTATCTTCTGCCTCAATGATTTTACCTCATGAGAAGTACTGGAGTCACAATAGAATACTTTAATCTTTTGCCACAAAACATGCAAGGACATTTTCCTTGGGTTCCACATGCATTGTTTTTAAAAAGTGGCTCACTGTGGTCTAATAAGCCATGGAAATCTTCCAAACTGGGGAAAAGTGAATGAAAGTGAGTCAAAGGTTTCAGTGATTAACCTGATGGTGAAAAAAGGGGAAGAAGTAGGTAGGCACTCAGCCACCCTGATACCACTGAGCATGCCCAAAGGGACATAGCACATATCTATGAGTCCTTGAAAAACAATGAATATGTATGCCAGTGTACTGCATATGCAAGTCTTAACTGTATGAATGTAGAACCTGAACTCTGAAAGAGCATGCCTGCTTGTCAAGTCACCTGGTATGTAGCATGGGGACTAAAGGAATGCTGCTTTCCAATGCCTCATTGGAGTTACAGTTTTCTTCCCGGATTTTGGATGACATAACAACAAAGCTCTCCAAACTGAGTTGAACTGCAAAATTCTGCAAGCTGAGGCCCACATAGGAACACCCTTTGTTTTCAGCAAATACCACTGTTCCATGGCAGAGTTTTCTGGGAATTTTAAAAGGAATAACTCATGGATTTGAATCATGTTTCTCATGATTGATCTTTTTCCCTCTTGTCTGAACCCTTCTTTTCTTTTGGCTCAAAGCTTGCTTTCTGACGTATGTTTTGTGATAAGACTCTGATTTACCAAGGAGGCAAATGGTGGGTGTCGCCGTGTGGCAATCAACATCACCGTGTGAACATTTGAAAGCATTTCCTTCAGAGCTGTTTGCCCCAGGAAGAGAGTGCTCAGGAGTGTTTACTGGCGGAAGATCTGGCCTGTGACCAGATAGCACCAGCTTGGTATGGGAGACTGGGGAATGCTACTGTCGTATCCTGTGAAAAACAGGATGCAGGTGTGCACCTCCCTGCTCCCTCTTATCTGCTGGCAAGGCCCAGAAGATGGGAACAAAGGAGTTTCTGCTGAGATCCCAAAAGCCAGAAGCTGCCACTCCAGAGAGAGCTGACTCAACCACTTTGGACTTATTTATAAGTTCATACTGCTGTTGAGGTTGTCGTCAACCGAAGTGGTTGTCAACCGAACAACAAGCCCTGATGACCCATCGCCCAAGAAGATCAACGTCTGCGCTACAAACAATGCTGGACCCCTGGTGGTGACTATCTCTCTTGCTTTCTACAAAGACTCCTTGCTTTTTATCTCTTTTCTATCGCCCACCTTCCCTTCCCCATCTCCCTAAGCAACTAGGATTTGTAATAAATTGGTTGGGCTAACATTTGACCCATTGTGTCTTAATCTCGCCGTTGGGTATACATATATTAAAAGAACCCCTTCTCCCTCCTGTAAATTGGAGCAAGACACCTCTGCTCCAAAAACCCCCCTCACCTGCCTGACAACCACACCAACAAGCATCTTTGTACAGTCTCTGTTTCAAATGCGTGTCAAAGGGGAGCAAACCCACTGGGGCAATTCTCACCAATATTCCATGATATTTTGTTGCTTCGTGACAGATGGCAGTGGAGGGGCAGTCTGACAGATTGGCATCTGACATGGAAGTGCGGATGAAGCAAAGATGTGGAACTGAACTCCTCCATGCAGAAAAAATGGCACTTATTGACATTCATTAGTGCTTGCAGAACGTTTCTGGAGATCAGATAGTGGATATGAGCACAGTGAAGAGGTGGGTGGTGTGTTTCAGCAGAGGTGACACTGATGAGAAAGACAAGCCGTGTTTGAGATGGCCTGGCATCAAGCATTATGCTGAAGAGCTCAAGGAGAAGAGAGGATTTCTGTCCTTTAGATTCCAGGCCCAGGCTTTTGGGACCTGTTTCCTCATTTCCCATGAGCAGCTACAGTGCAACACACTGCCAGAGAAGTGAGCTGTGAGCAGGCCTGCTGGGCTGGGCCAGAGAGACAAAGCAGCTCTTTGTAAAATCAAAGGTTAACTCACTGCTCTAACAGACTGTGCCAGCTCAGTGCTGAGAGGTTTTTTTCATTTTTCATTCATAGAATCATGGAATCATAGACTCATAGAATCATAGAATGGCCTGGGTTGAAAAGGACCTCAAAGATCATCGAGTTTCAACCCCCCTGCTGTGTGCAGAATCGCCAACCACTAGACCAGGCTGTCCAGAGCGATGTCCAGCCCGGCCTTGAATGTCTCCAGGGATGGGGCATCCACAACCTCCGTGGGCAACCTGTTCCAGTGCGTCACCACCCTCTGAGTGAAAAACTTCCTCCTAATATCTAACCTAAATCTCCCTTGTATTAGTTTAATACCATTCCCCCTTTTCCTATCACTATCTACCCTCATAAATAGTCATACCCCCTCTTATTTATACGTTCCCTTTCAATACTGGAAGGCCACAATGAGGTCTTCCTGGAGCTTTTTCTTCTCCAAGCTAAGCAAGCCCAGTTCCCTCAACCTTTCTTCACAGGAGAGGTGCTCCAGCCCTCTGATCATCTTTGTGGCTCTCCTCTGGACTCATTCCAAGAGCTCCACGTCTTACACTGGGGGCCCCAAACCTGGACGCAGTACTCCAGATGGGGCCTCACAAGAGCCAAATAGAGGGGGACAATCTGGCCGCTCCTCTTTTAATGCAGCCCAGAACATGGTTGGCCTTCTGAGCTGCCAGCACACACTGCTGGCTCATGTCCAGCTTCTCGTCCACCAGGACCCCCAAGTCCTTCTTTGCAGGGCTGCTCTCAAGGAATTCTTCCCCTAGTTTGTATAAATACCTGGGATTGCCCTGGCCCAAGTGCAGCACCCTGCATTTGGCCATATTAAACGTCATTAGGTTCTCGTGGGCCCTCTTCTCCAGCCTGTCCAGGTCCCTCTGGATGGCTTCCCTTCCCTCCAGTGTATCAACTGCACTGCTCAGCTTGGTGTCATCTGCAAACTTGCTGAGGGTGCACTCGATTCCATCATCTATGTCATTGATAAAGACGTTGAAGAGCACTGGTCCCAAGACTGACCCCTGGGGAACACTGCTTGTGACCAGCCTCCACCCTGACACAGAACCATTAATCACAACCCTTTGCCTGCAACCAGCCAACCAGTTCTTAATCCACTGAACAGTCCATCCTTCAAATCCATACCTCTCCAATTTAGAGAGAAGGATGTGGTGAGGGACGATGTCAAAGGCTTTGCAGAAGTCCAGGAAGATGACATCTGTCACCCTTCTCTGATCTACGGATGCTGTCACTCCATCATAGAAGGACAGCAGATTGGTCAGGCAAGATCTGCCCTTGGTGAAGCCATGCTGGCTGTCTCGGATCACCTCCTTGTCTCGTTATGTGCCTTAACAAAGCTTCAAGGAGGATCTACTCCATGATCTTCCCAGACACAGAGGTGAGGCTCACCGGCCTGTAGTTCCCCGGGTCATCCTTTCTACCTTTCTTAATCATGGGCGTAATGTTTCTCTTTCTGCAGTCACCGGGGACTTCACCCAACAGCCATGATTTTTCAAATGATTGAGAGTGGCTTGGCAACCACATCAGCCATATCTCTCAGAACCCTGGTATGGATATCATCTGGCCCCATGGACTTATATGCATGCAGTTTCATGAGGAGGTCTCAGACTTGTTCCACTGTTACAGTGGGACGGAATCCACCCCCTACACCCTCACCTCAAGGTTCAGGCTCCTGGCAGACATTGGAAGCCTGACCACCAGTGAAAACTGAGGCAAAGCACTCACTGAGTATCTCAGCTTTTTCTGAGGAAGCCAGCTCTTCATTACCTTTTATCTGAGGGGGAACACTCTCCTTGGCCTGTCTTCTGCCTATGTACCTGTAGAACCCCATCTTGTTATCCTTCACATCTCTCACCAAGTTCAGCTCCATCTGTGTCTTGGCTTTCCTAATCCTGTCTCTACACACATGGACAACAGCCCTGTATTCCTCCCAGGCTACACAACCCTGCTTCCACTTCCTATATGTTTCCCTCTTTTCCCTCAGTTTAAGTTGCAGGTCCTTGCACAGCCACATCAGTCGCCTGCCTCCCTTGCTCGACTTCTTCTGCCAGGGGATGGAGGGCTCTTGGTGTCCTTAAAGAGCTGCCAGCTCTGTTCTCCTCCTATGCCCTTAAGGACAGCTTCCCAGGGGATCCCATCCAGCAATTCCTTGAGCAGCCAGAAGTTTGCTCTCCTGAAGCACAGGGTCCTGACTCTGCTATTTGCCAGGCCTGCATTCCTCAAGATCACAAACTCCACAAGGGCATGGTCACTACAGCCCAGGCTGCCTCCAGTCTTAACCTCTCTAATGCTCTCCTCCGCACTGGTGAGCACCAGGTCCCGTAGCGCTTCACCTTGGGTTTGTACTTCTAATACCTGGACTACAAAGTTATCCTCAACAGACTCCAGGAATCTGCTGGATTGTCTGCCGCCCGCCATGCCCCTATCTCAGCAGATATCCCAGTGGTTGAAATCCCCCATTAGGACAAGAGCCTGTGAGCGCGACACTTCCTGCAGCTGAAGCGAGAAGCCTCGTCAATGGGCTCCTCCTGATCAGGTGGCCTGTAGCAGACCCCAACCACTAGATCTCCTTTACTGGACCGATCCTTGATTTTAACCCACAAGCTCTCAACCTGATCATGGCTGTTTCTCAGGCACAGCTCCTTGCAATCTATCCACTTCCTAACAGAGGGCAACTCCCCCACCCCTCCTGCCCTGCTTATCCCTTCTGAAAAGCCTGTAGCCCTCAATCAGAGTATTCCAATCGTGGGATTCGTCCCACCATATTTCCATGATAGCAGTTAGATTATCCTTTCCCAGTTGTGCCACAGTTTCTAACTCCTCCTGTTTGTTTGCCATGCTGTGTGCATTGGTTTAGAGGCACTTCAGCTGGGCTGTTGGCCTTGTTGCCTTCTTGGAGGAGCCCTCCCTAGTACCTCCAGGACAAGTCTGGGGTTTTCCCCTACTGCCTCCCAAGGTGACAGCATTCCAACACTTCTCTCTGTTACCCAGTACACCCCTTCCCCCGTCATATCTAGTCTAAAGCCCTGCTAACCAGCCCAGCCAGCTTGCTCCCTAGAATATTTGTGGCCCTTCTAGTCAGTCGCCTCCCATCTGCCGTCAGCATTCCTCTTTTCTCAAGGCTGCATCCCAAGCCATAGTGCCCAAAGCCCTGAGCGTGACACCATTCCGAAAGCCATTCGTTCAGCATGTTCACCCTCTTCCTTTTGTGTGGATCCCAGTCACCAACCAAGAGGACAGAGGAGAACACTACTTGCGCTCCCGATCCCTTCAGCAGCTTTCCCAGAGCCCTCAAGTCCTTTTTGATCGCCTGAGAACTTCTTTTGCCCACCTCTTCATTTCCAGTGTGGAAAACTAGTGAAGGAGAATAATCAGAGGGCTTGACCAGGCAAGTGATGTTCCTAGCAACATCTCTCAGCCGGGCTCCAGGCAGGTAGCACACCTCCCTGTGGGACAGGTCTGAGCAGCATATCGGGCCCTTGGTTCCCTTCTTTTTTTCCTGACTGATGTTGTAGCGATACAGGGAATGGTCTGACTAGCCCCAGGCAACCTCTCCCACATCCACATGCCCCAGTCCCTCCAGCTCCAGAGCCTCATACCTGTTATGTAAGGGCACCTGGGAAGGTAGGACAGGCTGAGAGGCAGTCCGCTTGCTGCCCTGAACAGGGACTTGTTTCCATCCCTCGCTGTCTCTGAGGTCACCCCCTCCCACCTGGCTCACTGTGAGGGCAGATGATCCCCTGCTGCTTGAAGAGCATCTCCCTCGTGCCCTTCCTGTAGGGATGGCAGAGAGTGACTCCACCAATCCATCTCCCTCTCACAATGCCGGATGCTCCTCAACTATGCATGCACCATGGACATACATGCTTTCAGTCTGAGTTGCCACCTTCCTTTTAACAGCATCTTGCTGCCGTGTGGAGACCATGGTTGCACCTGGGTATGTCGAGAGAGCAACGACCTGTTAAGTGACCGGTTAAGTGTTAAGCCTCCTCGTATATACGCCAAGCGGCCCTGCTCTGCCTGCTCGCTCTGCCTGTGCAAAGTGCCGTGCAAAGTGCCGCACCCTTCCAACACACCACCCCCGGCTTGCTGGTCCTGTTCACCGCCCTGCTGGCCCGCTGGGCTCCGCCTTTATTCGCACGGGGAGGGAGTGCCGCCGACACTCCTCGCTCCGTCCGCAGGCCGCAGAGCCGCGGTGCTGCCGGCGGTTGGAGGGGCCTGCCTCGCTCCCCCTCTGCTACTTAGAGCTTCTTAATCGCGGGTTTTGGACCCTCTAAGAACGGTCCTTCGTCGTGAGCCTCCACTGCCAAGCTGATCCGCTCGGGGTTTATTCATTAACACTCTCTTCCCTTCAGGTGCATGGCAATCACGCTAAGCTATGCTGAAGGCCTGGTTTTGCACGTGATGTTTCGCATCTGCTATGCTGAATTCCACAAGCACAGCAGTTTTATACAGGGGCCAAAGAGTTATGAGATTTCCTGCTGCTCAGCTCTTGCTCACCTGGCAAAACCTCAGGCTGTGTTTTCAGAGCAGTGCATAAAGACAAGGCTAAAATACCGCATGGTTAAATCCAGATATGCAGCATTGCTTGGAGTCCACAGGAGCAAAGATACTCCAATTTCATTCCAAAAAGAAGAGAATCTCAAACCAGGAGTTTGAAACACTCCCAGGAGAAGCTGACAGATCATGTCAAATGACTGTAGCACTCCCTTCTATGATTTGCTTTCCCAAAGAATCACGTGAAAGGAGGAAGAGACTAAAGAGGATATCCTAGGCATCCCTTGCCCTCCTCCTGTCATAACAGAGGTGTCCTAGGTACCACTAAATTATCAGGACGGGCTTAAGTGCTCTCCGGTCACTAGCAGAATCTGCCGCCAGAGGAACCTGTGATACAGGCACCTTTATAGCACGTGCCAGGGCCAGGAGATGCGTTTGCTATTCACACCCTGTGGACTGCAGGAGTCTTGAGAAGCCTACTCATAAATTTTCCAGACGTCACAGAATAACTTCAGACATTTAGAGAAGAACTGCTGAGACAACCAATCTCTTGATTAGTTATTCCCTTAGCACGTGGTAATGATAAGGGAACCCATTTTACAAAACATGTTGGGAACAACATCTATGTAGCCCTACAGACAGACCAGGTATCTTTGTGCTTATCAGCCCCAATCCAGTGGGGCTGCAGAAAGGAAAATCTCCAGGTTGAAAACCAAACTGGCAAACATGTGCTCAGAAATGACCAGTGTGAAATGACTAGACTCGATTAGACTAGACCAGAATGGCATAGCTCAGCTGGAAGGACCTGGAAGGCTGATCAAGTCCAACTGCCTGACCACGAGATGGCTAGCAAAAAGCTAAACTAAATTATGGAAGGCATTATCCAAGTGCCTGTTGAACACTGACAGGCTTGGGGCATCAACCAGCTCTCTAGGAAGCCTACTCTGCTACCTCTTGTACAGAAAACATAGTGAACAGAAAACGCAGAGTGTCACTTCCTAACCTTTTACCTGGGAGACCTATGCAATTGCCTTAATTGGCAGTTAATGGGGGTGGGGGCAGGACTGGTGCGGCACAGCTCCACGCTCGGCACAGTGGTGGCCCAATGGGTGATGCCACAAAGGCTGTGATTGTCACAGCTGCCATCACCTGGTACGAGACCACTGCAGGGTACAGTGGGGTCAGTCCCCAGCAGGGACGCTGCTGTGTGGGGGCAGAGGTGAGGCTCTACCACAGGAGTGTGAGGACACAGCAGCGAGACGTCTGGCTGGGCCAGGAGGAAGCGAGCCCTGCGGGTGGCTCCTGGAGGACCAAGCTGTGTGGGATGGAGGTGCAGTGGGCTGAGGGAACCAGGCCCACAGGCCCCCTGCATCGCCTTCTGCAGGAGGGAGAGTTTGCCCTACTGAGCCATGCCCTTATCTTTGAGAGCAACTTCTTCCAAGTTAGTGGGATGCCTGGGGTCAGAGGGTAGGGTGCTGGCCTCAGGGGTGGTGAGTGTCCCATGCAGAGGTCAAGGCTAACTGATCCCCATGCATGCAGGTGGGCTGCCACGGACAGGTGCTGAACATGTCTAAGCGGGTACAGGTGGTGACCATGGCCGTAGCTGAAACCGGCCCTGCCACTGGGGTGCCCAACATCATCTTAATGGCTGTCCCTGAGGCTTCTCCAGCCAGGAGGCTGGAGCTCACCAGGTACTCTTTCTTCCCATAGTCCGCCTCCCCCCCGTGATGTGCTGCAGCCCAGGAGGTGGCGTGTCCCCTGATGTGGGCCGTCTCCTGACTCAGGGTGCCCGCCACCTTCGCTGGCTGCTGACTGGCTTTCCCTGCAGGCTGCTGCCACTGCAGTGCATAAAGCTGACTGTGTACAGGAGCCTCCAGCACTGCCTCCGGCTCTGCTTCCCCACCGGCCGCAAAGTGTACATGCAGCTGTGCCCTGGGCCTGGTGCTCTGGAGCTCTTTCTGCACTGGGCCGGGCTGGTGACCATGCTCCGTGTCCCTCGGGAGCCTTGCATCCAGTGCACACCTGCAGAGGAGCCCATGCCCAGGGATGAGGCCTGCTGCATGGATGTGTCACAAGCCGTGGTCAAGGCTGGTGTCAAGGTTCCTGCCACAGACCCACCTATGGATAAGACACCAGCAACGGGAGAAATAGCAGGGACAGATGAGGCCTTGCCTCCCTCCAGCACACCAGAGGTGAGGATGGATTCAGGGAAGAGCCCAAGACAGTGATGAAGGTCCAGACAGGCTGGTAATCTGGGTCTCACTCTGCCCTCATTCCCCAGGATGCTCCCAATGAGACTCCTGCAGACGCCATGAGATGTGGAAGCAATTACCATCTCGGTAGTACCCACAATCCCCTGGCAACCAGTGCTGGGAAGACACCGACTGAAGAGAAGCAGCCACCCTCTGGTGAGATCCTGTCCCCCAGAGCCTGAATCTTCCTTTTGGAACCGCCCCGCTCCATGCCCAGAGCCAAGCTCCATGCTCTGGAGCCACGCTGTATCCTCTCTACGTGTGCTCCTCTACTCTCTGCAGGATGTGGCGCACTGGCAGAAGATGGGCGTTCTGGAGGAGGGGTTCCAGGCTCGCAGGCTGACTCCCGTGACAGGCTCTACTCACTGAGGGTAGCCTCCACGGAGTGGGCAAGAAGAGCGTTTTGTTGGATGGGAGACTCTGAGTCTTGGGAAAAGGATTATTAAAGGCTGCGGGAACTGTGCTGCTCAGGCTCATGCACAGTGATGCTCAGAGTACTATGCGCACGTGAGATGTATCCGTGTGAAGGAAGCGCGTGATGTATGGGGCCGCACCACTTGCCTGTGGGCTTCCGGTGTTGCTGGGAGCATTTTATCCATCCCAGCAGTCATGGCTGCCAGTGGGTCACTGTCTGTGGTCACAGATGGGTCACAGCTAAAGGTCAGCCAATCTCTGTGATTAAGCTGATAATGGAAAAATTGAGAGAAACACCTCCAGAGGACACTACCATGCATGTCCAGAGGGACATTAGGGTATATTAATGAGTTCTTGGAAAAGAATGAATATGTATGCCAACATACTGCATCTGTATGTCTTAACTGTTTAAATGTTGAACCTGAACTCTGAGTGCATGCTTGTTTGTCAAGATGCCTCATACTTATTTCGAGGAATAAACAAATGCCATTTTCTAATTCTCTACCACACTGGAGTTAGAGAGTTTTCTTCGCAGACTTTGGGTGACATTTCAAAGAAATAGAAATGCAAACCAACTTTTTTTCTTTCATACCTTGAAAGCGAGCAATACATTTCTTTCATATTCATTCTTCAGAAAGGTATTCTCCAAGGCAGTATATGATTCAAATTGTAATAATTACCACTGCTCTGTATTTAAAGAGTAAGGGGTATTTTTACATAACTTTTGTGCCAAAAACTTGTGTTTATGTTTTTGGGTTTTGCCAGTATACAGCAACGTACTCTAACTCAAGTTGTTCATGGAGGCATTCAAGACCACGTTGGATGGGGCCTTGGGCAGGCTGATCTGGTGGGTGGTAGCCTTGCCCATGGCAGGAGGTTGGGAGTGGATTGTCTTTGATGTCCCTACCAACCTAGCCATTCTGTGATTCTGTTGATTCTGTATCTACAGTCCGCCATCTTTATCATATCCTTAGAATCTTTAAAACAGGGCAGAACTATGACACTTTTGTCACTTGTCATGCTTGTTCCTTGGTATTATTTTCTGTTTATCAAGAATGCTCAGAACTGTTTGCGCTTTTTTCTACAGCTCCAGCAGCTGACCTTTAGAGTGTGAAGTTCGGAACTTCACAAGTGGTTCTGTTTCTGTAAATCCTTTCTTAGGCAAAAGTATCATTAACTGTATGCAGCGTGGTTTCTCTCCACTGAAGAAGGAAAATGGAAAAAAAAAAAAACCTGTTGTAAAATTACGGAGGAAGAATGACGACCTTAGCTCCTTTTCTAACAGTCCTGACTGTCAACTGTGAGAAAAAAAAAAAAAACCTCTTTGTTTTTCATGTATTCTTGCTCATAATAGTAAACAGTTCTTTCAAAGAAATGGTGGTTGATCTTAAGTGAAAATACTGAACTCTTATGAGATGCAAAGAGCAGTGCAGATTTGCTACTAGATGCGTTTCCTTCTTGGTTCATCCCATTAACTGTGTCAGGCACACAGCAGGCACTGCTTCCTGACGGGAATGTCTGCAAACACTGCAAGGTGGCTGCTGTTTCAGCAGTTGTTAAAACAGCTCTGTGTCTGTATACATTCGGCAGAACTAGTCCGGAAATGCTCTCCGTATTAAAAACAGGGAGTGATTAGCAAACAATCATCAGAATTATTAGTTGAAGATTTTTGAGTATGGAGCGGACTTCGAGATAACGAACTGGAGTGTGAGATTCAGTGGTTCTGCTGTTGTTGTTAAGCATGACTCCACACGTTCATCTAAAATATCAAGCAAAAATCCTTTCTCTGTTGCTCGTAAATGCGTAGAAAGTAGTAGGACGTGTCTTGAAAGGGGTATGGCATTTAATTGTTTAACTATCACGCATTCTTTGGTATTTCTGTGGGTCATATATAAACTTCCTAATGTCCTAGGTATTAAAAATTACTTTGGATGGATTTTCTGCTACAGGATGGCTTAACCATTAAACTTTTGCCCTAGGAAAAGGGAGACATAGCTGTACTACGGCGATGAAACCATAGGCCACACACTCACATGACTGCACCGCGAGGGGGCACTGGCCGGGTGAGTCTGCGGCAGCGGGCTGGGCTGGGTCCGTCCTGTGCAAGCGGGGCTGCGTGTTCCCGAGCTTCTGCAGGCTATTTAAACACGGAGCAGCCGTTTGCCACCCACTCATGTGACTATTATTTTTAGGTAGTAGGTCAGTAAGTAACTTACTTTCTGCAGAAGAGGAATCTGGTGCTGCTGGTTTCGTTTGGCATTCAAAAGCGATGTTTTACACTCTGTCATCTAGGAATTTGGATAGTAATCACGAGCAGATTTCTTAGAATTTATTTTAATCTCCCCTAGTGCTTTCTGTTCTTGCACATTCATTCTTCAAGTGACCATCTGCCTTTCAAACCTCCCATATGCTTCAAGAAGCTGTCACACAAACTACCACTGGGCTGAGGTCTGATGGTGGCAGTTCAACTGCAACAAAGTGCTGGGCGTATCCGAGTTACCAGGGAAATTGGATTGAAAACATTAGGAGAGCTCTGCCCTTGGCAGTGTTTTTTTTTCCCTTCCAATCTGGGACATGGCTCTCTCCCAGAATCGCAGAATCAAACAAGTGAGCCTGTGCTCAGACCAGTAGGGGAATGTACCTGCTCAGAGCAGGCTGGGGGTGACATGGCTATGGGAGGAAACACCAAGAATTTGAGCCGGGCAGCAACATTCCAGTGAAACTGCAGTGAAAAAAAGGACAGAAGTAGTAGAGATGATGTGGTAATTGAACATGTGCTGGCATACTGGACTTGACCTGTGCTTAGAGGATCAGCAGCAGCACTCAGGCTCTTGGTCTGAACTGCAGGTGTCTGTCTCTGTGTAATGCATGAACTTCTGTCTCCCTGTGTGTAGCTTGTGAAAGATTTTTGTTCCTTATCAGGCATCCTTATGCTGCATTGTGTCTCTAAGGACTCTAGTGTGTCAGATAAACACACTAGTGTAAAAGTCACAGCTGTTTTAATGTGTGAAAAAGTCAGTTATCCTATGCTGACAATTCCTGTATAATTTGGGCACTGTTCAGTTTTCCTTCACCCTCTTGGGCTAGAACTGAAAGAGAGTTTGTGAATGTGACTTTCTCTGGGTGGCCATGTTGCTCGCCTAAAGCACAGGCTTGTTTGAGTGGGCTTGGGGATGTGAGACATCCCCATTTTTATTTTATAGGTTGGGCTAGTCATAACGAAAGATGGGATATCAAAGTAGCTGCTATGGTTTTGTAATACACTTATCGAAGAATTTCAGCTTTGAATTTCTGTAATCCATAGCAAATGATCTGTGGACCTGGATGAAAATTTTGCAACAACCACAGTACAGGTCTTGGCACAGTTTTGCTGCCTGTATTTGCTTTCAGTGCATTTCAACAGAAATCAGAATACGTTCTGCAATCCTGTACTGGGTGTAATTTTGTTGTCAGTCGTCTTTAGGAAGTAGTTTTTAATGATCTGTAAAAAAATAAAAAAATCACTTTCTGTTACAAATGTCTCATGAGATTGTTTTCTTCATTTTGATATATTTCCTTCCTATCCCTCTCCTTCTCCTCAGCTTGGGATGAGAAAGCCACGCTACCTGGAAGATCCAAATAGTTAATCTCTGTTGGCTAAGAAATGAAACATCTGTCCACAAGTTTGGAAGATATCTGTACAGTGAATTCTTACCACTTGGTTTACTGTTTCAGGTTTGGGTAAGCATCAGTATCCATGATGATGCAACTAGCAATGAAATATGAGATTTTAGGGAAAGTGTGAGTGGAGGGTGAGACTGAATAACTCATGGTGCATGTTTTACTGAAGATCATTACCAACAAGTGTAACAGTCGATACTGCTTCTCAATAAGAAGCATTTTCCATTGGAAGTCCTTATTTTTTGTTTCCCAAATTTTTCTTAGCGCACTGTCAAAGGGTCTTGGAGGTCTCTGTGAGGCAACTTTCTTTAGAGTTACATTGTCAACAGCTGTGCCCACAGCACAGCCTTTGTCTATGACAGACCTGCTTGGGCTATAGAAAATGAATTTTGGGCTTGAACACTCACTAAATAGAAGCATAATGATGGTGCAAGTATTTACTTGCACACTTGAAATAGACATGAATGGCAATACTTTAAACATCGAAAGGTGCCAGCATTCAACAAAATGTGACAAATACTTAGAGGTCCTCTAATTCTATGTTTCTTAAGCTGTCCTTTACAACTGATTAAGAAATAAAAGCTCAGATGTTGTGTGGCAGGCTGGGTTTTCATTCTTTGTTTATTTTTACTTTTCACACACTTTTCTGTTTGATTCAGTTCTGAGAAAGAGCTTGGCTCGGAAAACAAATGGTTTTGGTAGCTGAAATACTCTAAGTGCTATTGTAATGAAGACACCAAGAATAGGAGATGGGGTTCGCAGAATGATGGAACATCAAGCTGGTAAAAAGCTTTATGATTTTCCACCTGTGAAACGTTGGATAAAGTACCAGACGGCAGTTCTTCCTGCATAGTGGTAGTATTTGTCCACTTTCTGAGTGCTGGGTATTGGTCTCTTCTTTCTCTGAGAGGCTGTTCCATGCAATGGCTGCTTTGTTTCATCCTTTTCTATGATCCTATTGTCATAGGTAATCTCAAGTCTATGCAAGAACCCTTGTCCTTCACTAATTGTCTGTACTAGTCATTGAGCTAGGAGCCTTTCACAAGTCTATGCTGCTTTCATGTCACTGTGTAATACTGTCCTTTCCCTAACCATATGCAGCTTCTTGTTCTTGGTCCTCCCGCTGCGTTCTCTCCCATGGTATATAAGAAGTCCACTTTCAGGAGAGATCATTAAAGTGATAAGGAAAAGTGAATCCTGACAGTTTATGCTCATGTGTTTGACGGTTTTGAAAGACTAGGGCTATACTCAGACTCAAGTTTTTTGGCCTATAACAATGTGGAATGTTTGCTAGCTCTTGCAGGATTTTGGGGCAAGGAGAGAGAAGGTTGAGAAAAAGCACAAGAGTCACGGAGACAATTTCTGGACTTCCCACATATATCCTATAGTGTGTCATAAGATAACCAAAAGTGTAAATATCTTGAGCAGATGCTGCATGCCTGTTTCACAGAATCACAGAATTGCAAGGAGTGAAAGGGACCTCAAGAGATCAAGTCCAGCCCGCCTTCTTAAGCAGGTACCCTACAATAGGTTGCACAGGTAGGCGTCCAGATGGATCTTGCATATCTCCATAGAAGGAGACTCCACAGTCTTTGTGGGTAACCTGTTCCAGTGCTCCATCACCCTTACTGAAAAGAAGTTCTTCTGCATGATTGTGTGGAACTTCCTGTGTTCAAATTTTAGGCTGTTACTCCTTGTCCTGTTGCTCACACCACTGAGAGTAGCCTGGCCTCATCCATTTACCTCCTATCTCCCTTCAGATGTTTATGAACATTAATCAGATTCCTTCTCAGTCTTCTTTTGCCCAGGCTGAACAGACCCTCGTTCCTCAGCATGTCCTCATATGAGAGATGCTCGAAGCCCTTTATCATCTCTGTGGCCCTGTCTCTTTTGAACTGGGGAGCCCAGTACTGGACACAGCATTATAAATGTGGCCTCACCAGGAGGAGGATGTCCTCCCTTGACCTTGGCCATGCTCTTTTTAATGCACCCAAGGATACCATTGGCCTTCTTGGCCACAAGGGCACACTGCTGGCTCATGGGCAACCTGCTGTCTACCAGGACCCCCAGGACCTTCTCCACAGAGCGCATCTCAAGCAGTTTGGTTGCACTAATCATACAAAAACAAAATAAAGAGTAACCCTCCCCATTGTATTCGTCATCTCTGTGCTGTAATGCCCCTAGAAACCCTCCACTCCCCTCAGGAGAAACCCAGAGTCTCCTGGAAGCGTTGTTCCCTAGGCACAAGACAACACAGATTGTACCTGCTGCATCTGTGGTGCTAGTACAGCTGGCTGCTGCCAAACTGAACGCTACCAGCCAAATCCCTCTGTGCCCATGAGGGCACCAGAGGTCTGTTTCCTCCTTCCTCCAAAACACAACTTCCTGATGCTTATAGGAATCCTACCTTCTTTTCCAAATTTCCCTGCAATCAACCAAAAGCTTAATTAATTATTTTTACAAGTAACAGACAATCATTAAAAAAAAAAAAAAAAGGAGAATCTTTAGATCTTCACAGTGCAGAAGCTCAGAGAGAATAGTGAAGATGTGTTTTGTCAGGCTGTGCTAGGATGCCTGGTGGCTGGAACCATGGGGACCTTATGGGGGCTGGCAGGACAGGGGTGTCACCACGAGGGAGGGAGTGGGGCTGGCTGTGGGCTCCCGGCCCAGGGCATCATGGAGAAGTTTGTACAGGTTGTTATAGCTCATTTGTAACTTCAGGGCCCTGGCAAGTTGTAATTAGTTTTCTCTAGGATACAGTAGTACTTAACTCCTGTAAGCTTTGCTTCTGACATTGTTCATTTCAAGAAAAGAATCAGATTTTAGCTATTTCAACATTATGTGTGAGTGTAAATTTTTGTAAGGGCTGTGTGTTTTCCTTGTATTCAAAATTCTAAAATGCACTGGATTATTGTGATGCTCTTTGAAGACAGATCTGTAAAGAAATGCTTATTTAGTTAGGATTTGCATGTATACATGACACCTTTCTCTTCCAAAGCTTGTGCTTTCCAGGAGAGGGAATGGAGAAATTACTCTGTAGTGAAATTTGATTTTTTAGTTTCTTCCAGAAGATTGTTCTTTTTACAGCCTATCACTAGAGTTTAAATCATGCTTGACATTTCCCCCAAGCAATTTATATTATAACTTTGACCCATTTTACAGGGGTAATTGCTACAACAAACTGTCATGTAATTGTTTCTCCTTTTGCAAGTTACAGTGCTTGGGCTTTGATTCAGTTTTCTACCTGTGTACTTTCAACTGAAAATGAAGATGATCTCTGTGTTGCAGAAGCATTCACACATTGAAAGATTCACAGAATCACGGAATTGCAGGGGTTTGAAGGGTCCTCACGAGATAATCGAGTCCAGCCCCCCTGCTAAAGCAGGTTCCTACAATATGTCACACAAGTATTTGTCCAGATGAGTCTTGAGTATCTCCAAAGAAGATTTAGTCCTGAACTGCTAAAAGAAATGTATATGAATGGAGCTCATCCTGATGTCATGGAATAGTCATATGAATATGTTTTCCAGTTTGAGTGGCTACCGTGTTCTCTGCTACTTTTCCCTCATTTTTAAAAACAAAACAAAAATACCTTTCTCTTCTCCTTTCCATTTTTTTCTTTCTCCTATTCCTTTTCTTCTCCTTCTCTGGCCTTAGCAATAACTGGAAATTAAGTCATTTTCATAGAATCACAGCATGAGGCTGTCAGGCTCTCTGTTCAAACTGTCTAGGATTGTCCAGTAACCTTTGTGGACAACTGTTCTGACATTTAACCACCTTGGAAATAAATAAAAGGTTTTTTTTTCTTATGTTTAAATGAATTTATTGTATTTCAGTTTGTGCTTATTGTTCCTTGTCCTGTTACTGGAGCCCACAAATAAACATTGAATTCCATCTTCTCTACTTCCATCCATCAGGTATTTGTACACATGTATAAAAGTTCCTTAAGCCTTCTCTTCTCCAGGCTGAGTATTTTCAGATTTCTTAGCCTCTCCTCATATGTCACGTGTTCCCACCTCTCCATCACCTTTTTGTCTTTAAACTAAATTTTCAATTTAGATGTACCAGAATGGAAGCATGTCACATCACTGGCTATTAATGGAAACAGTGGCTATTTTGTCTTAACAAGGAGCTTTAATTACGTCTTCTTTCCAAATAACAGATCTTTAAACATTCTCAGTTGGGCCATACCTCCTAATGAATGTAGTAGTAAATGGCTTACAAATGGGAAGTCAGACAAGCACCACTGACCTAGATAAATAAAGGTACTGTGCGGAGAACTGCTGGATCCAGATAACTACTGCAAATCTCTCCTTAGGTGACAGAAAAGACATCATAACCCCAAAGCTATTATTAATGCCTTCAAGGTTGTAGTTATTTTTTCTCTTCTTCATGTTTATTAAATATTCAGAGACTACTTAGATTTTAAGAATTATCCTGGTTTGAACAACAGTGTTGTGGCTATTGGAAGTAAAGGGAATTCTTTAAGAAAACAACAACAAAAAACAGAAACAGACTTGTATCAAATATTTTTCTCTTGTGCCAAATTTAGTGAGGGGGAAAAAAAAAGTCAGCTCTTTTGGAGAGAAATAAAGCATGTCTTCTGGTGTGAAAATCTCTGGAGGCTGATGCCTTCCATTTATAGGGGCAGACTTCAGCAACATAACTGGGTACATTTCTAACTTTTAGACGTACCTTGTAATATATTGATAGTTACATTGCATTAGGTGCTTTAAGTTGACATGTAAGCACTATGTTTTGAACAGGGACACAAATTTGCGGTTGGTTGTAGGACTGTCTAAACTGAATTTATTTTTGGGAAGGAAGAAGATGCTTTCTGGTACAGTTGAAGTCTAACTATAATAGTAGGTAAGTGTGTGAGGCTGCTAGGGGGCACTGAAGGAGATGAGGGTTTAGAAGATGTAGGCCAAAGGAAATACAAACAAAATATGAATAAATGACTTCCATTCAGAAATGTTCTGTTTCCCTCAGAACAGCTTAAAATGGGATAGGAATAGTTAAGAAAACAGTAAATTACAGTATATTAAGACATACTTCACACCTTCCATTATGCAGATAGCAGAGGCATTTATTTTTTCAGTTTCTTAGTCCAGAATTGTATTCAGTAAGCTCTCAGTTATGGGAATGAATGATTCCTACTCTTTCAAGGAGGGTCCAATGAGGCTGCAATGTGAACAATCAAAGGAGATTTTATGTCGCTCAGAAATACGTTGAAGTGTTCAAGAGCACAAGTAATGTTTGCTTTTATCCTCCCAGTGGGAAACTGGGACCCAGGAAGGAGGAGATGGATGGATCCACAAATGATTGGCTGTGTGGCTGTTACCATGCTTGGCACGTTGGGTTCCATGATTTCAGACACACCTTCAAGAGACTGGATATACTGACATTAGATGGGACGTAACAGACCAGGTGGGGCAAAGAGTGTTCTGGACAGCAAGCTGTCTCGATTGGTTAAAGCAGTGCTTTAAACTAGATTCAGTAAGGGAACAGGATGTTCTCTGGAGTGATAGAGATGAGCCAGAGAACACTGTCACTTTCAGAAGTAGAAGGGAAAAATCTTAGAATTGTCTCAGAGGAGTTTGGGAGGGCTCCTCAAAGAAGGTAGTGCTGCTGATAACCCAGCTGAAGTGCTTCCACATCAGTGCATCCAGCATGAGAAGTAAGCTGGAAGAGCTGAGGAATCACACAACTGGAACACTAACGTTGAAGGTTACATACATTTTAGACGAGACAGGCAGCGAAGGAGAGGTGGTAATGTTGCCTAGTTTGTTAAGAAATTGGTAGTCTGCAAAGAGATTAAGAAACAGCCAGGAACAGGTCAAGAGTTTGAGGGTAAAAATTAAGGACTGTAACAATAAGGGACATCTTGCAGTGGAGTCTACTACAGCCCACCTGGTCAAGGGGAGCCAGCTGAGAAGCATTGTGCTTATAGGCTCTTATGCTTATAGGGGATTTTAACCACTCTGATGTCTGCTGGGAAAGCAACACAGTGGGCTGCAAGCAATTCAGGAGACTCTTAGGGTGCACTGAGGATAACTTCCCAGTCCAAGTACTGGGCAGACCAACTAGATGTGAAACATTACTGGACCTAGTACTCACCAGTGCAGAGGAGATCATTAAAGAGTTTAAGATCAGAGGCAGTCTGAGCAACAGAGACTACACCCTGGTTGAGTTCATGATCTCAAGGAAGATGGGCCTGGTAAAAAAGCTAAGTCAGGACCCTGAACTTCAGAAGAGTGAAATTTCAGCTGTTAAAGGAATTATTGGATGAGATCCCCTGGGAAGTGTACTTAGGAACAGAGGAACGTAGCTGCTCTTTTAAAGACACCTTACATAAGTGTGCAAGAGCTCTCAAATCTCACACGTAGGAAATCAAGCAGGAAACACACATTGCTGAGCAAGGACTTGCTGGTCAAAGTGAAGGGTAAGAAGGGAACATACATGCAGTGGAAGCAGGGACATGTGGCTTGAGAAATTTACAGGGATGCTATTTGGATATGTAGGGATGGGATAAGGAAAGCCAAGACACAGACAGAACCGAAATTGGCAAGGGATGCAAAGAATTACAAGAAGGAATTCAATAGGCAAATTAGTCTGAAACAAAAAACCATGGAGAGTGTACTCCCTCTGTTAAATGAGAAGGGAGAACTGGCAACAACAGCCTCATTCCACCACCCCCTTGGTTTTCACATCAGGAGCTGAAAGCTTACCACTCTCTGCAGCTGTAAGCAAAAGCTTATGGAGGGTTTGGAACTACATGATATTGAAGGTCATTTCCAACTGAAGCCATTCTGTGATTCCATCCATGATTGCAGAAGTTCAGTCCCATATGCTTTCCAGCATGAAGGCTCTAAGAAGTCAGAGAAGAATGTAAAAAAAAACATTTTGACTTCTGTATAATATTGACTTTCTGACTATGTGACTGAAGGTGTTAAAAAGAAGACTTTTATATATTAATAGTATATGCTTGATCTGACTGTCTTGCAGAATGAGTCAATAGCTAGCTGAATGCAATAGTCTTGCTCTAAGTATTGTTTTTTTTAATCATTTTGCAGTTCTCAGCTTCTACCAGAGTATCTCCTGTGTGAATGCTTTTTTAGGTGTTTAGTTGTTGTCCCCTTAGAACTTATCAGCAACAATGGAAATCATTATTAATTTGTCTAATATAAGTTAGAAATATTTGGTCAGTAGCTCAGCCTCTTTTATTTCTCTTGTTACAGTAACTTACAAAGAACCTCATCACCTTGAATCATCAAATTGGTTATAGAATGTTCTTACAGACTGTATATTCTTTTATGTAAATTCTTTATTGAGCATCATCTAAACTTCCACCCTAAACTCAGACAGTTCTTCTGTTGCCAAGTATGGCTGTGCTTGGTATTAGTCTCTGAAGCAGCAATCATTTGGAAGCAGTTTATCTGCTCTCTATACCTATTTTCCATGCAATTGATAACTGCAGCAGAAAATGATATCCTTAGGGCTTAGAGCCAAAACGTGTTCAGTAACTAGCGCCTTCTCTTTAGCACATGTAGCTAATTAGGACTCACTTACGCTTCTAACAAAGTGTTTTATGTACCGTTAAGACAGTTTTGGGTAGCTTCCAGTTTATGCTTCATTTTTCTTGTGTGCCAAGCAGTCACTAACAGAAGTGGAAGCTGCAGATTCTGTTTTCCATGAGCACTTTTGCTAACTCAGGATGATCAAAGAATCAGGTTGATATTAAACTCAAAAACCTTAACTTGCCTTCTGACTTTGGACTCTATAAAAGAATGATAGTCATGAGCTCTTCTCTCCAACTGTAAGTGCTAGAAATGTGTTTTATTTGCCAGCAGAACTTTGACTCGAAGAGATATCAAGCTGCTCAAAGCACTAGTTGAAGTCAAGTCCTTTGGGAATCTGCTTTTGAAGGTGTATGGTCCATCAGTGCCGGTCACTTTATAACTACCATCCCTTAAGACCACAGGAACAGGCAATTCCAAAATATTTGGCTGATGGGTCAAGTTCAAAGGCTCAGAGTAAATAGGGTTGTATCAGGCTGGTGATCTGTCACCAGCGGGGTTCTGCAGGGCTAAATTTTAGCACCAGTTCTCTTTAATATTTTCATCAGAGACTTACAGAGAGATCTTGACAAATTAGAGCTGTGCAATCACCAAGTGCATGAAATTTAACAAGAGCATCTGCTGGATTACGCTTCTAGTATGGAGTAATCTTGGATATATATAAAAACTGGGGGATGAGGGGCTGGAGAGCATAACTATGGAAAGGTATCTGGAGGTTCTTGTTGACTGCAAGTTGAATGTGTCAGCATTGTGCCCTGGAAGCCAAAAGGGTCAACTGTACCCTGGGGTGAATCAGGCCCATCACTGCCAGTCGAGCAAGGGAAAGGATTGTCCTGCTCTGCTCTATGCTGTGTGGCCTCACCTTGAGCCTGTGAGTAGGTTTGGGCACCACAATATGAGAAGGACATAAAACTATTAAGAGTGTCCAAAATCCACAAAGATGGTGAAGAGTCTAGAGGGAAAGATGCATGAGGAGCATGTGAAGTCTCTTGATTTGTTCAGCCTAGAGAAGAGAAGACTGAGGTGAGATCTCATGGCAGCCTACACCAAGCTGCTGGAGTTCAGGAAGTGTTTGTATAAGGCTCTCAGAAATATGGTTTGAAATTTGGGTAATCCTGTGTGGAGTCAGAAGTTGAACTCTATGGTCCTTGTGAGTCCCCTCCAACTCAGAATATCTGTGATTCTATGATTATATTTCTCTCCTTAAACTCAAAACATACTTAATTTGTTTCTACTCAAGTTACCTTCTGAGAAAATTGGAAAAAAAAATAGGAAAAAAAAAAGCCCAAGAGGCAACAAGAATGACTTACAGCTTCTGTAGTACATCAGTGGCAAAATGGACTCAGGAAGTACAAAACGTGTTGATGCTGAATATTTGCTTAACTGAAGACCAGGAAAGATAGTCTGTCAGTGGATTTCACTAGGTCTGACACAAAAAAAAGAAACCAGCAGAATGGCAGCAACAGTCATTTTAGTTCAGTTGCCTGTATGAAAAGATAGTAAGTTTCTAAGGATGACAGAGCTTCACATCCATGACAACCAGGGCCAGTGCAAGTAGATAACAACAGAAAGTTTCTGCGTAGTTGCAAGAAATCCGTTGCTTGATGAGGGGAAAAAACAACAACAACAACAAAAAAGAAATAATGAGTTTTCTTTCCATAGCTGGGAAAATAGCACACATATTTCCTCTTTACAGTGGGATAATAGCACTCACACCACATTCAGATTATTTATTACCTGGATTTTTGAACTCTGGACATTTTGGATGGCTACACACATTTTTCTAGAATGGCATCCAAACATTTTAAATTATTACTATCTGTTCGAGTAATTAATGTATTTCTAATGATGAAGTGGAAACAAGTGACATACTGATGGGCTGGTGATTCCAGGTCAAGTTATGCAGCCAGAATGCTAGACTGTAATCTAAAGATTCAAAAGAAAGGAGGTGTTTAAGAAACGCTTATTCTCAAGCTTCATGAATTTTATTCAACTGTTTAACACTACTACTTTCAGCTTATCAGTGATAAGAAATCATTATTATAATGGTGTCCAACTCCTGGTTAGTCCCACAAAAGGAAATGGCTGACAGACCAACATGCTTTTAAAATGTATAGAATTGGCAAGATATTAAATCATTAACCTTTCGTCCCTCGCTCACAAAAGTGCAATAGGAACTTAAAAGGTATAATTAAAAAGATAAACATTCCTAAATCCAATCTTATTTGTACCACATTTCAAGGATATTTTTTAATTTTAGAAATTGATTTAACTGGTAATTATGTGATGCAGTAAAGGAATAAATAAAATATCTCCTCCTCAGCTATAAAGTGAAAATTCAGTATTCAGTAGTCGGAAGGAGAAATCAAAACAGAAAATGTAATGATCTTTTCATACAAGTCAGGTGAAATGAAATTAAATGAAACCACAGATTTTTCATGCTTTTTTCCCTCATTTTGTCTCTGTCGATTTCACAGAACACTGTTCTGTGTTCATCTCCAAAAAGAAGTCAAAAGATACAACTTCTCTAAGTTTCATATAATCCCAGCAGCACAAGACTCATAAACTGAGCAGAACCAGGAGAGAATAAAACATATTAGTCTTCCTTTTTGCCCTCCAGGCAAAACAGATGCTTGAAAAGGTCAAGAGGTAATCAGTTGAATAAGTGAGACAGTGGTATAGGAATATCATCATTCCAGTGGGATACTCATGAACTTTGAAGACATTGTAAGCTTGTGGCTATCTAGAGCATCGTTCACATTCTGTGTCCATAAAGGCCTTGAAATACAATACTACCAAGACCATTTGCCAATCACTTTCTCTTGTGATACTCTTTGACCAGAAGAGAAGGAACAAAGCAAAGTGCATCAATAATGCCATCAGGTTTCATATTTATATTTATTCATATTTCATATTTATGATTTTGGGTTATATGCACAGGGACCATAGTAGAATGGCCAACACAAAAATGAATGCATCTTTTTCAGAACCAGTGTCCTACAGTGTCTACAAAACATTTATAATCAGTTTGTATTTTTTGCTAGAATTTTTCTAGAAAGCAGATTTTAAGACATGAGTGACATGAAAGAAGAAAGAATTTTGTAGAAAATATATGCTAATGCTTTCACTCAATTAAAAAATGTAAGAGGTGCTTTCCTGAAGAAGCATCTTGTAATAGGTCTGACGAATATCTTTTGTATCTCATTATATTAATGCATAAAAACATTGAATAGCATAAGGCTAGACTTCTTTAAAATCACTGTTAAATGTAGAGAAAGAAGAAAGAAAGAAAAGAAGAAGGAAGAAAGAAGAAAAGAAGAAAGAAAGAAAGTACCCTAACCCAAATGGAAAATAACGTCAGGAAGACTGTAGTACTTCCATAGTATGTATGTGGAATGCCTGTTCCAAAGATTTCCCTTCAGTCTTACAGGTTTGTGTAGAGATAAGTAATACTTGACACCATCTCAGCTGGCTTCCATTCTGCTTCCACTGCTTATACTTAGACTCACAATTAATGAGACTCACAGGACAGTATTTAAGCAAATCCAGATAGGATCAGTTCACGTCTACAGAGAAGTAACATTTGAGAATTGATTTTGGAGAAGACAGAAAGAAAAGTGTCTCAGGCAAACAAGAAAATAATGGAAAGTTGTTACAAAGCAGAGACAACTACTGTGGGATTAGCTGTTTTGCTGAAAAGAAGTTTAGTGTAAATGCAATATAGATGTTATTGAACCATGCTCTTTGACCTGTTCTGTGGCATATCAACTAAATGAATGAAGAATCTCTCTAGACAATGCCTATTTAAAGACCAGTGCTCATTTAAAGATCACCCACAGAGGAAAGATAGAATCAGATAGTAAGAAGAAGAAATATAATAAAAATAGTGAAGTATTTACTAATGTAAAGACAATGCCATTGTGTCCCAAGTCAAGCAAACAGGGCAGAAAACCAGCCTGGCTGAAGAAGGAACTCCTCCTGGAACTAGGGCAGAAAAAGAAGATATATGAGCTCTGGAAACAAGGTCAGGCTTTACAGTGAGTGATTACAGTCATGCAGTTTACATTTGCTGGGAGAAAACAAGAGAAGCCAACGGTCAGCCTGAGCTGACACTGGACAGTGTTGTCTGTGGTATAAGACAATAACAAAAGTCTTTCTTCACTGACTGGTCATAAGCCGATCTCATGCCAATCTAGAAGGAGAGCATGAGAAAAAACCCAGGAAACTACAGATCTGTTAGTAGAATGTCAGAACCTTGAAAACTTACAGAAAAAATCATCCTGGGTGCTACTGAAAGACATTTAAAGATCAAAGCTATTATCAGACTTAGTCAGTGTGAAGTCCTGTCTTAGAACATGGGGCTGGTCTGCAGTCAGTCAGTAGAGGTGCTCCCCAGAGCTCAATTCTAGGGCCACTTCTGTTCAACATCCGGGCTCAGGAGTGGAATGCATCCTCAGCAAGTTTGGTGATGATACTTAATGGGGATGGGAGGGGTGTGGGGGGAGTGTGTGTGAGGAGAGGCCATTGACTCACTGCAGAGACAAGAGGCCTTGAAGAGAGATGTAAATAGATTGGAGCATTAGCAATGGCATAAAGTTCAACAAAGGTAAATGCTGGGTTCTGCACCTGTGATGGTGTAATGCTAGACACAGGTGCCAGACAGACTGGGAGACAGGTGACTGGAGAGCAGCTCAGCAGAAAGGGATATGGGGGTACTGGATACAGCAGGCTCAGCATGAGCCAGCTGGTCAAAAGAAGTGATTCTCCTACTTCAGTGAGTATTGATGGGGCCTCACCTTGAGCACTGTGTGCAGTTCCGAGCTCCACAATACCAAAAGCTCGTTAAGGTACTTGAAAATGTCTGGAGGAGGCCAGAAAAGCTGGTAAAAGGGCTGGAAGGCATGTCTCCTGTGAGGAGAGTCTGAAGACATTTACATTGTGCGGTCTCGAGAAACAGAGACCAAGAGGTGATCTTAGTGTCCTCTACAACTTTATGAGGAGGGGAAATAGAGAGAGGGAGATGCTGATCTCTTCTTCTTGGCAACCAATGATAGCAAATATGGAAAAGACAAAAAGCTATACCAGGGAAGGTTCAGACTGGACATCAGGAAAAATTTCCTCACTGGGGAGATGATCTAACACTGTAACAGGCTGCCTAAGAGGTAGTTGATACTCTGTGCCTGTCAGTGTGCAATAGACTTTTGGATAAAGCCCTCAATAGTATGATTTAACTTTTGCTTAGCCCTGAAATGGTCAAACATTTTGATTTTATAATCTTCATAGGTGCCTTCCAACTATTCTATTCTATTCTATTCTATTCTATTCTATTCTATTCTATTCTATTCTATTCTATTCTATTCTATTCTATTCTATTCTATTCTATTCTATTNTTCTATTCTATTCTATTCTATTCTATTCTATTCTATTCTATTCTATTCTATTCTATTCTATTCTATTCTATTCTATTCTATTCTATTCTATTCATCTTCAAAATTATTCAGAAGCAGATATTAGCTACACAAAAAGAGGAAATATACCATAAAAGACCTTTGAACCCTTAAATGCTCTAAAAATACTTTGCTTATAAAGCAATAAAAGAACTCTCTTGTGTAAGGAAGCAACAATTTCCTTCTCTCTAGCAGACAGGATTTTTTAAAAAAGGCTTAATGTCATTTTCTGGTAAGAGCCTTAAAGAGAACTTATACACAAAACTCTGAAAGCATTTAAACTGAAGTCCTTGCAGTATGCAGCTATTTACAAAAACTTATAAAAGGAAGGCACAATAAAAGTATGCAGCAGCAGGTAAGTATATTCCCTTAGAAATGTACATGTAGAGCCTGATTGCCACATCCTTTCACTGCTGCCAAATGAAAGAAAACAAAGCAGGATAGGAAGTGCAACCCCTTTTTACATCTAGAATTCCTGCAAAATGTGTTTCAAAATGTGGCATACAACTGTCATTTGAATGCATTGTTCCAGCGGTTAGAGGTGGGCTGCAAAAGAACACTCCAATATCACAGATGTGTTAATGCAGAGAAAGGAAAGACACATAAAATAGGAACCTGATAAGGGGTTTAGTGGTGACTGAGGGTTGTGAGTTCCAGGAAAGACTTCCAGATTTCCAGTGGTACTCAGATGTCCCTAACTTAGTTAGTGGTTGGTTGGGAAGGGGGATTCAGAAATGCCTACAGAGACTAGGAAAAAATTAAAGGTATACAAATAGTGTTACTCTGACTTACTGAGCTCAGACCTCAGTTCGGCAGAGAAAAGTGATTCCCTCACAATAATGATTGGGGCTCATGAGCCAATTTAAAGATTAGCTGGTACAACATGTGTCATTAAGGATTCTACAAACCCAATAACTTCTGAGTGTTAACATGTACGTCCCTGTCAAAATTTAGTAAATCTTCATCAAATTATGCTTTGGAGATCCATAGAGTTCTTTGTGGTTCTGGGCTGCATTTCAAAAAATTGTCTCAGCCTTTACTTATCCAGAGTACCCACGAGTATAAAGCATCTTTGCCTAGATAGCTGTTTTTTTTTTTTTTTTGCCTTTCCTGAAAATCAACAAAAATAAAAAAGTGACTCTTTACGTTGTGTTATGTCACTCCATTGATCTGCACTTAGTTAATCAGGATCATAACAGAGCTTGCTGTTGCAGTGCTGGAGCTCATTTCTGAGTTGAGCTATCACAAAATGTTTCAGAAATATGGAGTAAAAAGTATGGAATACAGCTTTTAGTTTGTCCTTTGCTGGTTCGCAGTTTGTTTCAGCTATGGGAAAGTGGTATCTGTGAATTTATGCATAGTGTTTTTAAGTTCAGTAGAGTCAGTAGAAATGTTATCTAAAACACAATGCTTTCTACAGTTTTTCTGTAACAAAATAATAATAAAAAGAAACAAACAAAAAAAACCAAGCACAACTACTGTGATCTCCAGAGAAATTTAATACAAATGCAGATGTAGTTGAAGTGGTTCAGAATGCTCATAAATACCACTTTTTCAGTTCTTAGCCACATCAGTCTAATGTCAGCATTCTTTGTATGTAAAATTTATTGCAAAGCTTTTCTGTAGGTGAGATTCAAAAGCAATGGAGCCCTATATCTTATTGACAAAATATTATGTGTGTTTTGCAATTTGTTAATTCTTCCTTCTGCTCCTGAACCCATTTGAAAGGTCATACAGAAGATTGTCAGGGAAGGGTCCAGCCACTCTAAAAAGGAAGATGAACCAGGCACCTTTTTATGGCTGGTGTGAGCAGTGAAGGCAGGATGCAGAGTGGATCTAAGAGAGAGGCAAATGGAAGCAGGTTTCTGCTTGGGCCAAAAAGTCAATCCCCTCCCTGCCTACCTCACCTCCCAGGTGCTATTACAGACTAAGTATGAGGCTCTGGAACTTGATGGATTGCAAACGGTGTGTGAACAAGGTGTGAACTGAGATCACCATTGGTGATGACACCTTGGACAGCAGGTTATCCCAGTTCTTTGGCATTAAAGCACAGGTACGGCTGACACTTCAAAGAAGGTGAGTCACTTCCGTAGTGAGTCCTCAGGTCCGTTTCCAGAACTGTAGATCACAAGCGCTGTTCCACTGAGGAAGGCCACCAGACAACAGGTGAAAGATAAATACAGGTCAGTTATAAGTCATTGTCAAGTATATATATTTTTTAAGAGAGGAAAGGGGTTAGCAAAGTAAAAATTAATGAGGTAATTAGATCCTTTTGCAACCATCAAGAGCAGTCATACAATCAGGAATACATTGTATTCTGAGAGCTGTGCTTTCATCAAACAAATGCCATCACGTCCAATAGTTGAGAAAAATACGAGTTGCGATATTTCTGAAATGATATTAATTCCATCTTGGACATAGTCTGAATGAGTCTGTAACAAAGTTTCCAGAGTAATAAGGTTGTTCTTAGTGTCGCTGGTTGGCCCAGTAGTATAATAGTTCATAAAAACAAGATATACCTTTACAGTTAGGTACCAAGCATACAGATTTATTTTTATACTCCACATTAACGCATACATTCAGAAATATAGTAGTAGGAAACTTTTCTGATATTCATGACCTTCTGTTCATATTTGAGAAACTGGAAAAACATGGAATAGGATCCCAGTGTTCTAGTCATAAAGCAGACTTAAAGCAGACTCTCAAGTTGTTGGGTTTTTTCTTTTTCATCCCAAAACTTTCACATCCTACTTCTTCTTAGGAGTGATGACTCCTGAGAAATGTACTTAATTTCATAGGGCATTTCATAGGGCAGATTTTTAATGACATTTCTAAGAGCTGAGGCATGGATTGTCCTCACTATTCTGTTTGCTCTGTCACAGGAGTGTATTTTGCAGATGAATGGCTCTGGAATAGAGCTCTAGCTCATGTTAAATGAATAGGCATAGGGGCATCGCTTATCGTAACATATCATAACATTTTGCCCATAAAGGAAGGTGCACAGTTGTTGAACAAAAGGCATTTGGCTTAAATATTATTTACCAGGTAGGAAATTAAAACAGATTGATTGTTTCCATCTCTGCAGTAGCCAAGAAGTACACAAAGTACAGAACCAGAGAGTGCAGAAATAAATTCCAGATGCATGTCCAATACATGCTTCAGTTCTGAGAGTGGAATTTGAGTACTGTAAGGCGTGAGAGTCTTGTAATTGCTTCTACTATAAATAAATCAGCTCTCTTCCTTTTCAAATTTGGAAGAAAAAAATGATAGATTGTGCCTTACAAACTTAAAAGATTTAGGTAAGTAAAGTTATACCCACTGTTCTGTCCTTTATTTATGTTAAAAAGTTATCTAGTAAATATTTGTATGGAAAACTTTATTTACAGTAATGTTGTCATTTGCTTGTTTCCTCCGTTCAATTCCTTAATTTGTTCAATACATAACCGAAAGAGGACCTAGAATGGATATTTGTGTGCATGTTTGCATACATTAATATATTTAGATGTAAATATATTTAGATGTAAACTGCATTTCAGAATTGATGAAAACAGAGCAGTTGTTCAGTTCATTATCTTGATGGATGGGGGATTCTATTATTCAGTGAAGCCATTGTATTTTCGTAGTTGTCTTTTTGGTGATCCAGGATCAGTGAAGCACAATTTTGAGTCTTAAAATCCATACAGTTTTCTTCATTTCTTTCCTTTTGCCTGTTGCTGGTCACACTAATTAGAGCATACAATCAAACCAGAGACTTAAAAGAGACTTGATGCTGTTTCATTACACGTTGCTACCAGACATCAGGTTCTGCAGCAAAGCAGAATGTGGTTTTCAGAAATCCTTGGCCCCAAAAGCCTCTGGAGCACAGATCGCTGCACCTCCTGCCTGCTGCTAGCACTGGGTTCATATGAGTTCTCCGCAGTACTTTGCTTGGCCTGCTCACAGTGCCGGCCTTTATGCCAACATTCATCTCCTTCGTGCTCAGTTTTGTGTCTGGCATTACCCAGCTCCACTGCAGCTGCACTTTCCTGTTGTGACAAACCATGTGTTTGCTCCCTGCTTTTACTTCTGAGAGCTTGCTGAAGGTGGCTGTTATTTCCTGTGAAACTATGGTGCCCTCTGTTTGGACTCACTAACCACGCCATCCATGTGCACTACTGTTTGTTATTCTGCTTTCATTTCTGATCATTACATTTAGAGACCAATTATACTGCTAAAAATGAGCAAAGGAAACCAGCACGCCAGGGTGTGTTTCTTGGTGGAAAATGCAGCATAGTCACAAACATAGCTGCCTGGAGGTGAAAGCAGAGCCAGCATATCCCAGTTTTTAAAGCCAGGTGCTTCGCATGGCCCAATCGTCTGTAAAGCTGGGGCTGGAATAAGCACAAAATGTACTCCTCAGTGTCCTCAGTGGAGTGTATTGTAATACATTTCTAAGACATTAAAAAAGAAATACTTAGCTGAGCAATGTACAATGAACAGACAGCAGCACAAATTTTGGAATTTTGAAAGGAACAGATGAAGTGTTTATCTTAGCTGATGAGTCACTGAGCAACATATTTGCAAACTTTGCTCATCCAGTTGAAATCTGGAATATTCAAGGAAAAAAGAAAAGAACAAAGACGGCAAAGAATGTGAGTAAACCTGTCTAAAGTTGACTGAGGAAGGCTACACTGGAAATCATCCAGGAGTTGGTGCCAGTAACTCAAGGTGCAGGGACAACCTCTATGATATCTATAGCTGCTTTGACTTGATGTACTTACAAGGTCTGCATGTCTGAAGCAGAAGAGGTCTCGGTTTGATTAGACAAAGAACACTGAAAACACCTGTGACTGCCTCATGGGATGCTGATGTGCAGCAAATCCTGAGCAGGTGTACCTCACTGAGTCAGCTAATCATGCTAAGGGGCAGGTAAATATGGCAACCAACCCGGACAGCTAGAAAAAGAAGTGCGCATCTCATAAGAATGCCAGTGCACTATATTTGAAATTGTATTCCCATATCTGTGTTCTGTGAACAAATAACACCTTTCTACTCTCTCTAGAAAGTTATCTATGTGCCATAAAGTACAGCTTTATGATGCTTTGGGCTGACATGAAGAAAAACCCTTGCAGCTATTTGTCCCTTTATTTAAAAGAGATTGTCTCATCTGTCTGCCGTTTCAAGTAGTAAAAATGTAAAGTATTTTCCTTGAGTACACCATCCCCTAAGCCTCAGAAAAAAAAACAATAAAATACTAATTGAGGCTTCCTAACCGTGTAGAATCAAACTTAGATCTGCTAAACTGTGGAAAGAACCTTCTTTAGCATGGAGACTGGACTCAGTGATCACTAGAGGTCCCTTTCAACACCTGCCATTCTGCAATTCTGTGAGAATGCCTGCAGGACACTGAAGGTAGTTGTAAACGGAAGTTCAGCCTTGTCTAACAGGGATTTATGAGTTATATGAAACAACTTGGATTAACCTGCTGCTTAACATGTGTCATTTTTTTTTGCTCATATGTGCAGTGCTTGTTAGCTTACCTTTTCTCTTATTTTCTAAAGACACTACCTACAAACTGTATCACTTGTGAAGATTTTGAATCTTGCATTTTTGCAATTATAAAGAAGAATGTGCATACTGAAATTTCTTCTGTTTGGTTCTCCAAGATGTTTCAGTTACTCCAGCAAAGACATAACCTTTTGGTAACAAGCAGACCTCGCTGACAATGAATGGCAGGAATAAATGCTTGTATCATTCCACTGCATTTCTGAAATATCTGTAAATATTTACTTCAGAAAAGGAAGTGGTTTGACACTCAGCCTTCTAGCATGGTCCTGGAGAAATCCTGAGTTTTGAGAACCTAAAAGGACTTCTACCCATATAGAGGCATAGAAGATACAGCTATAAGTGAAGCACAAGAACTGAACAAAAGTGAAGAAAGTTCAACATCTGCTGTAACACAGCAAATAAACAATACTGTTTCAGGAGGTCTCTCAGTAAAACTGGTCACTTCCAGATGTTTAGCTGCTTATCTGGAGTATTCGAGATTTAGAGGTTATCTATTTCCAAAGCAGAGTTACCAGCTCCCTAAAGTCATTAATTCATACTGTTTTAATGCATTTGAATATACAGAGAAGTTTCATAAATTGTGTTATATTTTGTAACATTCTGAAAAATAATGTAGATAGTACTGAGACCCAAAAGAAAAAAAAAATAGGCTTGTTCCAAGGAGTGTACTCTTGCTTAAAATTGAGTACTCCTCAAGTATTTATCCTAACAGACTGCAGAAGGGCTTGGCCAATAACCTAGCTTAAAGGAAACAGTGATGTCCCACTTTCTCTTCTGTTCATAGCCACATCAGGGTCATATCTCACAGAGTGAACTGCAAGACAGCAGAAGCAGAAAACCATATAGCTCTGGTGTGGGAGCAACGAAATTCATGTCGGTAACAGCAGCAACAAAGGCACAAGAAGTGCATGAATGAGAGTGACCAGAGAGAATACAGACATTTATTTTTCTTCTTGTCCCACAGATTATATGGGATCCTGCCTGCAACTAATCCATGTGGCTTTGAATATTAGATTCATTTCCAGAGTCTTCTGACTGCTTAGCTATCTTTTCTCATGCAGTTATTCTTCCAGTGTAGTCACAATGAAGAAAAACACACAAAATTCCTCCCCTCATTCAGATATGTTTTCATATTCTGCTTCATTAGAGCAGCAAAAAAAAAAATCTCTGCTTTGGTGCTAGTGATGTTGTTGGGCTGCCCAGGTAGGTGGTGCAGGCACTGACCGTGGAGGTGTTCAAGAAACGTGTAGATGTTGTTCTGAGGGACATGGATTAGGGGGAAATATTGGTGATAAATGGACAGTTGGACTGGATGATCCTAGAGGACTTTTCCAACCTTGGTGATTCTATGATTCTGCGATTCTATGTCTTCCAGTATAAAGCCTTACAATGGTCTTGTTAACTTAGTAAAGGAAATCTGATTCATTACATGAGTACAAGCAATCAAGTTCTATAATCCCAATCATTAATTGCATCAAGTTCTGTTGTACGACCTTTAAGATTTATCCCAGCCTCTCTTAGGAAATCTCCTCCATGACCTTGTTTCTCTGGCAATCAGAAACCATCTTCTAAAATCCAGCCTCAACTTTTTAATAGCCATTTGTTCCTGTGCCAATATTGTTCTTTGGGCTCAATCATTCTCCTGTACGTCCTTCCTCCCTGCTGGAGCAGGAGACTAATTAGTATTGTGAGAGAAGGTACAGAGCATGTGCAGAGTATCAAATCACTTCATGCTGAACCGAAGCTTCCTCCGTTTGCCTTCTAATCTGCTCCTCAGACTCAGTGGGCCCCTGGCTCCCCCGTTAGTACTCCCAGCAGTATGCTGGTGGCTTACCCTTCATCCTACACCAATGTCCTCATGGGTCTTCTGTCTGCCTAGAGGTGTGGTGAGATTTGGCTGGAGTTTGAATAACTGTTAGAAGGTGGATGAGCTATGCCTGCTTTAAGATGTGTAAGGGCTCATAAAATAGGGTTTCAGTTTAAAATGGGGCCAGAGAGGGAGTAGCATTTGTCATCAGAGCTGTTCTTCCCTTTCCAGCGGTTATAAAATGTCTCAGTGTTGTCTGAACTCCAGATTTTCAGAATCAGTCATCCCTGGGCTTCCACCAATGGAAATCTCACCAGTCCTGGAAAGGGTGGAGGGGCATGGGAGCAGGGCAGATGTAACATCTGTGGTATTTGATGTAAATGAAAAGCTGTGTATTTTAGCTATGTTTCGGCCCAAACAAATGACTATTTCCTTACACAGGCATCACTTTGTGGTGTATGAGTGTATGCACTGTGCTGTTCAGTCAGCTGTTTGCCATGAGAGCTGGATGGAAACATCTACATCTTTTCTCTGCCACACTGCAGAGGAAGCCAGGGAGCCTACCCCAGCACTGTGTGTCCCCTTGAAAGTCTTCAGTGCAGATTTAAATACTGTGAAACTGCCTTGATGTCCACCAAATTTTACAGGCTATTGGTAAGTTCAATGTGAGCATCTCCCAAGATCTGTAGAAATTAATACTAAAATAGCAAAATGTCACAAGAAGATACAGGCCCGTGTTTATTCACTGAATCAAGTACACATGCAGATGCTTCTGGCAAAGACTTATCCAGCAAAACCGTAATAGTGCCTGGCTGTTCTTGAAAATAAATATTAGAATACATTTTTTAAAAGGAAGAACACTGTGGAGTAACCCCTTCCATGGCTGAAAATTTGATCTGCAAAGCAGAAGATGGGTGGCAGTGGGAGAAGGAACATAAAATGTTTGTTTTGCTCTTTGTCAGAGAACCTGGCTAAAAAGTAGAATATCAAAGGGGAAAGTCCTGGAATATCCTTACCCTGTCACTTGCTCTTCTTCCCATTGCATCCCAGCCGATGCTATCGATGGCCCCAAGTGGCCTTCTACAATGTCATTTTTACCTCTGCTCGGGCTGGTGAAGTTGGAGGAAATGAACCCTGCAGGACAGCCAGGCAGTGCAGAGGTATGAAGGCATGTCACAGCCTCACCAAGGCTCCACTGACAACCAGACAGATTCTTTTACTCATCACTGAGAGAGACAATGAGGGCAAATCATTGTGGCTCTAATTAAGTTTCTCTTTGTATAGCCTGCTCTAATTGCATCCAATTTTGCTCTCCATTTTCAGACAAATTTCATTTCCAAATTAGAGCAATATTAGTATGTTTGTTGCCCGGCTGGTTTCCCTTACATAGCTCTCTGTGTACGCATGTATTACTGTGAAGAAAATATATTTTAGAAAAACACAACAGAAGCTGTTTTTCCACACTCATCTTTTCTCTCAGGCTGTAAATTTCTGTCATTCTCAGTTGTCTTTTCTATGACAAAGGCAATCAGATTACACCCCCCTCTTCCCAGCAGCAATTAAGGCAGGTTAAATGAAATTTACATGAGTATTTCTGGAGAAAGATCAAAATATAAAGGTCTTTGTAGCACTTGAAGCTCACGAAGAGGAAGATGCGTCATGGAAATGGAGTGTGGCTGTACCAGCTTGAGACCAAGTTCCAAATCTGAATTTAAAAGGAATCCACGTCCTTTGAGCCACTAGTCCTCCCTGTGACACCTGTCCAACACAACCAGAAATGTGCTTCATAGAATCATAGGATCATAAAGATTGGAAATGACCTCTAAAATCATCTAGTCCAACTGTCCATCTAGCACTAAGACTGCCCACTAACCCATGTCTTAAGTACCACATCTATCCTTAAACACCTCTGATGACAGTGACTCCACCACCACCCTGGTCAGCTTGTTCCAATACCTGACCACTCTTTCAGAGAAGAATGTCTTCCGAATATCCAACCTGATCCTCCCCTTGCACAACTTAAGGCCATTCCCTCTTGTCCAATTGCTGTTACCTGGGAGAAGAGGCCAGCGCCTCCTTGCCACAGCCTCAGGGAGTTGTAGAGAACTGTAAGGTCTCCTTGAGCCTCCTCTTCTCCAGTCTGAATGATCCCAGTTCCCTCAGCCTCTCCCCTTAAGACTTGTTCTCCAGACTCTTCAGCAGCTTCGTTGCCCTTCTCTGGAGATGCTCCAGGCTCCTTAGAGCAGGAAAATATGCACTGGCAGACTCAGGAAGGGCTCAGTGAAACTCTTTTGTTGCAAAAAGTCCTTACATGCCACTTAAGCTTAACTAGAGCAAGTGCAGATCTCCTAAGTGTACAACTTGGCTTCTAGGAAGATCTGTTCCATGATCTTCCCAAGCACAGAGTTGAGGCTTACTGGCCTATACTTCCCTGGGTCTTCCTTTCTCCCTTTATTGAATATAGGAGTGATGCTTCCATTTGTCTAGTTTCCAGGGACTTTGCCTGAGAGCCACAACCTTTTCAATATGATAGAGAACGGCTTGGCAACAACATCAGCCAGTTCTGTCAGAACCCTGCAATGCATGTCATCTGACTCCATAGACATATATACATTCAGTCTCATCAGGTGGTCTTGAACTTGCTCTTTGCTTACTGTTGGATAGATTTTGCTCCCCCAACTCGCACCTAGAGGTTGAGGAACATGAGAGACATAGGAAGCCTGACTGTCAGTGAAGTCTGAGTCTAGGGAATGGAAGACTTCCCCTTGATCTAGAAGGATTTGGTCAGAGACCACCTAGCCAAAATCGATGTACACGAATCGGTGGGCCCTGGTGGGATGCAGTCACTTGTGCTGAAGGAGCTGTCAGAGGTAATTACTGAACCACTCTCTATCACCTTTGAAAAGTCTTGGCAAACAGGAGAAGTGCCTGAAGACTGGAGGAAAGCCAGTGTCATTCCGGTCTTCAAAAAAGGAGAGAAGGAGGATCCAGGAAACTACAGGTCAGTCAGCCTCACTCCATCCCTGAAAAGATGAACAACTTGTTCTGAATGTCATCTTCAAGCAATTGGAAGAGAAGAAGGTTATCAGGAGTAGTCAACATGGATTCACAAAGGGGAAGTCATACTTGACCAATCTGGTAGCCTTCTATGATGTCATCACTAGCTGGGTAGCTGAGAGGAGAGCAGTGGATGCTGTATACCTTGACTTCAGCAAGGCATTTGACACCGTTTCCCACAGTGTCCTTGTAATGAAGCTTAGAAAGTGTGGAATAGATGAGTGGATGGTGAGGTGGATAGAGAACTGGCTGGCTGGCAGAGATCAGTGTCATTATCAATGGCGCAGAGTCTGTTTGGAGGCCTGTATTTAGCGGTGTTCTCCAGGGGTCAGTGCTGGGTCTGGTCTTGTTCAACATCTTCATCAACGACCTGGATGAAGGGACAGAATCCACCCTCAGCGAGTTTGCTGATGATACAAAGCTGGGAGGGGGGGCTGACACACCTGAAGGCTGTGCTACCATTTAGCAAGACCTGGACAGACTGGAGAGCTGGGCAGGGAGGAACCTGATGAGATTTAACAAGAGCAAATGTAGAGTCTTGCACCTGGGGAGGAATAACCGCATGCATCAGTACAGGTTAGAGGATGACCTGCTGGACAGAAGCTCTACAGAGAAGGATGTGGGTGTTCTGGTGGACAACAGGTTGGCCATGAGCCAGCAGTGTGCCCTTGTGGCCAAGAAGGCCAATGGTATTCAGGGATACATTAAAAAGAGCATGGCCAGCAGGTTGAGGGAGGTGATCCTTCCCCTCTACTTTGCCCTGGTCAGGCCACAAACATAAGGAAGAACTTCTTTACAGTAAAGGTGACAGAGCACTGGAACAGGCTGCCCGGAAAGGCTATGGAGTCTCCTTCTTTGGAGATAGTCAAGACCCATCTGGACGCCTACCTGTGTGACTACTGTAGGGAACCTGCTTTAGCAGTGGTGTTGGACTCGATACTAGAGGTCACTTCCAACCCCTGCAATTCTATGATTCTGTGATTCTCTTATATCAGTCCTCATAATCTAAGGAGAGGGATTTGAAAGGTCCAGCTGAATCAGCTGAATCAACAAATGGTTACTGGGCTGGTGCCACAGCCAGGGATGTGGCTACTTAGACCACAGGACTCACTTTGAGAAACTGGGTCTAGTAGAGGCTGATGAGGTCTAACTATAAGAGGAATGGAAGAGCATCTTCAGTCAGAGGTTTGCTAAGCCAGTGAACAGAGTTCTAAACTAAAGTTGACAGAGGATAGGAACATAAATCCATTCAACTCCTCTAGTTTGATTCCAGTGCCAGCAATATATGACCAGAACCGGAAGGAACACAGGTTAGTGCCTAAAGGGTAGCACAAGTGAATTCTAGGCACACAAGTCAGTAGGTCAGCAGAGAATGGATCGAGAGCAGCCCTGAGGAGAAAGATTTGGGCTTGCTGGTTGATGGAAAACTCAACATGAGTGCTTGTAACTGAGAAAGCCAATTGTATCCTGCACTGCATCAAAAGAAATGTGACCAACAGAGATGATTCTTCCCCTCTACTCCTTTGCTGTGAGACACCACCATGAGCAGTGGATTCAGCTCTGGGGATCTCAGCAAAGAAGGACATGAATCTGTTGGAACAAGTCCTGAGGAGGACCATAAAAATAATCAGAGGGTTGGAGCACCTCTCCTGTGAAGAGAGACTGAGAGAAATGGGGTGGTTCAGCCTGTAGAAGAGAAGGCTCCAGGGGGACCTTTTAGTAGCCTTCCAGTAACTAAAGGGGGACTGCAGGAAAGTTGGAGAGGGATTCTTCATCAGGGAGTGTAGTAATAGGACAGGAAGTAATGTCTTTAAACTAAAAGGGATTAGACATTAGGAAGAAATGCTTTACTATGAGAGTGAAGCACAGGCACAGGCTGCCCAGAGAGACTGTGAATGCCCCATCCCTGGAGGTGTTCAAGGTCAGGTTGGACAGAACTCTGAGCAACTCAATCTAGTGGAAGGTATGCCTGCTCATGGGAGGGTGTTTGGAAGTAGTTATTCTTTAAGGTCCCTTTCAGCAGTTGAATGTATGATTGTATGATTCTTAGATGTTTTTGATTCACATAGGGACTATTTACATATTTATCTAAAAAATGAATAAAAAACAAATGTTCCTCTCAAATTAAAAAAAAACTGAATAATTTCTAAGCTTCTGAGATCTGGGAACACTGGTTGAATAATTTTAATGAGAAGTTTACAGACTTACTTATAAATCATTTTAGAAGCAGGCACATGGAAATTAGACAATAAGTGAATAAACACACATTTTGTTCATCTTCTGGCAAACCACAACACAGATTTTCTTATGTAATAGAACAGCCATACTGAACTGAAGGAAAAAGTAAGGAAAACCAAATCAAAACAAAACAAGACGAAAAAGAACAGAAAACAAATCACAAACCAAAAAAGACAAAATAAATAACTTGAAAAAAAAAACAATCTAACCCACCATTGCAATAAGTTTCAGTTCCATCAATCCAATCAATCAAGTCACAAGTAGGGCTTACAGCATTAGCAGAGCAGTAAGTAAAAGACATGTTAATGAAGATTTGGCTGTATACATAATAGGCTTTAGAAGTAATGGGCCATTAATTCTGCTAGAGAAGGAAGGTCAAAAAGGAGACAGGAATCACTTGTCATGTCAAGTTAGTCTGTGAGTGATGCCTATGAAGAGTACAGCCAAGGAACTAATTTGGGGCAAATAATTTCATTTGCCAGCTTGGGCCATTCTCTCAGAAATCCAAATTCAGATTCCTAAGAAATTCCTCTGTGACACCTCACCAAACACCCCATCTCACCAGAATTACACTCCCTCTTGTGGGTGCCCGTACCTAGAATGGTGGTGGGGTTTGGTGTGTGTAGGACATGCTACTCACTTGCTGCAGGAATCCGGATTGTGTGTATCACCCAGACAAGCCCCGACTTGTGCCAGAACCTCTCATTTGCAGTCTACACTAGAAGTTGTACTGTCTGGTAATGCTTACAACCCTTATAGACTTTTGGGAAAATTTCTGCTCAAATAGGCTTCCTCAATTATCTTTATCTGAAAAAGAGACAGAGGAGTTTTTAACTTTCTTTATTCAAATAAAGGGAGAGTCTACTGGGGGGCATTTCCTGGTAGGACCTCTCAAAGTATTGGGGTACACAGCCCCTCTTTTATCCCGGTACCCTGACACTACAGTGAGCATTCCCTTCTTTCCCCATTGGCTGAGGTACTCAGGGTTCACATGCTTCTTGGTTCACCTGTGGCGTGGTCTCCCTCACCTCCCAATCCCATAGGTACTCCCCTTAGTTTCCTTTGTTTACACATACTTTGTAATCTGGATTCAGAGTTTGTTGTTTTGTCCAGCTAAAGCTATCTTTGTATTCTGTAAAGTCTGTCACTGTTTCATCAAGCAAACAAGATTTACCTGCAGGTGCTAAGGTAGCATCTCCTGCCATGTACCTGCAAGATAAGTTTGTTTGACTAGTTCTTCTCAGATGTTATTTTACAAGGACATCTTATCCATCTTACCCTTTCTTCTTTCATCTCAAGGGAGTGCACTCTAAAAAAAAAAAAAATTAAGGGACTTTTCTGGAATTTCAGACAACTAGAGGCAAGTCAGCTCTTGTATGAGCAAAAGTGCATTTGTGTTGCTAATGGTGCTGAGACTCTGAGATTCACTTTTAGGTCTATTTACCGTATGAGGGCAGGAAGCAAAAGATAAGCACCTGTTCAACTTTCTGTCCATGTCTGTTCTTGCAATGATACAATAGTGATGATAAAGGAAGTTCAAGAGATATTTTTTTCCTGCAGCTATTACTTCTGCAACTTTTTGCAAAAGGTTTCATGATGAAGATTTATATAACATCTCTGTGGCTACATGGGCGGTAAGATAGCCATGAAAACAGCCTCCCCACCGTGCTTGTAATTATTCAGAGCTTTGCAGCTTTGTATTTCTTGTCCTTTCAGTAGTATTGCTTGAGAAAGATTCGCCATTCAGCTAAATCATTCCTGAGGCAAAATTCTCTGTGGTGTTTAGAAAATGATTCTGAAAAATGGAAGTAAAAATTGTTTCCAGGGTGTTAGTTCAGGTGAATCTGGATTTTATTATTGCAGTATTGTATATTAGAAAAGCATGGAACAAGGTTATAAGGGGGAGAGAATGCAAGAATCAAAAGAACGGTTATTTTACAATAACTGGCCATTGGACAGGCATCGTATCCTGGAGGGCATAAGCTTAAACTGAATTGCAGGAGTATCTCCAGACAAAAGAAGGTTTTCCTTTTTTGTGCTTCAGTACCCAGTTGAAATTAAGCCTACAGCCACTGGAGATGCTGACATGCCACCTTACGAAAAGAAAATCAATTCAATGCCATAATAGCCATATGAAGCCTAATTTGTTTGTGAAGCCCCTCAGGTACTGGGGCCCAAAATCACCTCCCTAGGAAACCTGTCTCAGCAGCAATTAACACTCTTTCCCTCCTACTATTCCCAAAATTACTGTAAATTTGGGGGTGTGGGGTGAAATGGGGCACATCTGGAATGGCTTTGGTCATGTAGTTACAGAGTAGTCTGGTGTTAATTGCTAAAGTCAATCTGGATGAAGAATGAGCCCACCCCTTCACCATGTTATTGGAGGGATTATGGGTTGCATTCAGCCCAGCCAGCACTCTTAGAGAAAGTGAAACTGCCCAGCTTGGTCCTGCACATTAGGCCAGTGGCTGCAGACCTTGAGAGGCATTGCCAGAAAGACTCAGCTCTTCCTTTTTCTCAAAGATTTTCCAAAATGGGAGGAAACCATCCACTCCTCCTTCTGAAGTTGTTCAGTTGTGCAGTGCTTTCTTCCCTGGATGTGTTTGTCCCAGAGATGGGATTGTCCACGACTGTACAGTTATATCTATCATTCTTACGGTGCTCAGCATCACATATAGGATTAATTAACGCTCTGCTGCAACCTTGAAATTCGTTAAGACTGCTGTCACCACAGAACTGAAGAAGAAAAATTTACTTAAGTAATTCTGCTCAACCAACTACTGAAAACAACATGATGAATTGATATCTTCACTCAGCTTTCTTTTGCAGCAGAGAACATCCATGCTTAACATGAATTAAATAAATAATGTCTATTTCTCCTTTAAGGTGTACTGCCAAAGTGATGGCGCATTATTTATGAGAAAATATCAAAATATCGGCAGACTGAATACAGTGAGTTAAGATTTTATTACAAGATTGAGGAAACCTGAGCTCCTTTTTCAAACTGACAAGTGACTTAGCACATGGGAAAGTATACTGGTTAAGTATATACTGCTAGAATTCTGACTGAGGATGTGCTCAATTGTTTTGAATAAGGGCCTTCAATAGAAAGTAAATACATTCTTAAATATGAGAGGTGAAAAGATTTCTCTCTATTATGATCTGGGGTCTGGCTTTCCATTATCATTTTACGCCTTCTGGCACATTAAAAAATAGCTTAATTCTAGGTTAATTTTAGAAAAAGAAGTATTCCTTCTAAGTGTTTTGGAGACCGCTCTTATCTTGATTTGAAAACAGTGCGAAATCCAAGTAAATTCTTTCATAGGTTGTAGATTGCTTCCATTTGTATCCGAGTGGTGACTGAAGGCTTTCAAGAAACCTCCTTCAGCAATGTTTGTTGAGACACTAGGAAGCTAAATCAAGTCCTCCAGATACATTTGAAATGGTTAAACATATGTGCAATAGCAGTGCATAATAATAATTATAATGAATAATTTTACCACTTTTGTGACTAATTACCATAAAAAAGTTCTTTGTGATGAAATGAATCATCCAAAACATTTTATTAGTAGCAAGCATTATGAAACAGAATGTCAGGGTCAGGGTCTAATTTAAAATAAATTAACAAACGACTCAGTGTGTTTTTAAAATTTACCACTAATTATCTGCTTTATATAAAAAGACAGAACACCACCATCACCACCAACAAAAAGCTTTAAACAAGTTATCAACAAAATTTCTGAATTTGGGAGACTATAACAGTAAGATCTAAGGCTTTCTATATGGATATAAACAAGATTTTGGAGGGCATTTCCATAAAATAATATCAAATAATATCTCTAAAGAAGCTTTTCTATATTTCCAAATTCTTGCAACATTGGTTTTTTTTAATCAGTACACTGACACAAAGATTTACAAGAATGAGTCCTAGTGAGTAATGTCAAAAAATCCCTAATTCCCTACCAACATGAGTCAAAATATCCCTTTTTAGTTATAAGAAATGTATACAGCAGAGCAGCTGATAAAGAAGAGAAACATTTCTGTTCATACTTTATATAGATTGCTCCTATATTCAGTTCTTTAAATGATTATAACCATCTTCCATGAAAAAGATTAGAAAATAATGTGCTTTGATTTTACGGAAGGGATATGGTAAAAAGGATGACTCTTTCCCTGAGAATTTCTAGTATTCCTGTTTATAGAATATTTAAGTGTGTGCAGTCAGCATCTGAGGAAAATAAAGGCCACACCAAGAAAAATCCATATTGTTTATATATTTTTAATTCATAGAAGTGTATGTGTCAAAGCAAGCAAGGCTAGCTGGAAAAGGAAGACTTGGTAGTCCACACTGAAAGGTTTTTCCCTCAATTTATCATACAGTGTGGAAATGCTGCATTAAACTATGTCTTCATGGTCAAGGCAATTAGTTTCTTGAACCACTACTAATGTCTCAGGGTAGACAAGTTAGAGGTACAACTGACTTTTATTTCCAGCAATGGCACAGATCCATGACAACATACCTTTAATCACTTTGCACTGAAAAAATCATAAACTGCCATCATCATAAAACTGTTTTTCAGCAGTGAAGATGAAGTTTGAACATGGTAATTTGTCTTTTCTGTCTTTTAAGATCTCATCAAAAAAGTTTGTCACTGTTTACCTTTAAATAATGCAGTTGTGGAGTGGAATCATGTATCATGTTCATTCCATTTAGAATGATTTATAACCTGGCCTGAAAATTAAATAAAGATGTTCTGCATTTAACATATACTGATACTGCTTTTACTTTTTGCAGGATCTATTTTTCACTCCAAATAGGCTGAATTAATTTCAATTTTCCACATTAGTGATCTGTTAAAACAGCCATCATGATTGTTATTCAGAGGAAGTTGATGTTTTCATCCTTTCTTGTCTTTGCAGCTCTCCCTCAGCAGCTTACAGAGAAAAGTTCTAAAACAGAACTGCTTCATTTGCAACATGAACAAAATTTGAGGTTGGCAATTACTCTCCCACAAACTGATTGGGCATTAACAGGGGCTATTTGCTAGTTTTCAGGACTGCTTTCTGAAGGATTGAGGCCAGGCAACCCAGCACTTCAATAAAAAACAGTTCCTCATCCACAGTATGTTTTGCTTCTGTACAATCTGTTCATTTTCTATCAGGCAAAATGCTTACTTCCACGTTTGTAGAAGGCACAGACCCCTTAGAAATCAGGTAGCCAGGAGGAGAGATACTTAAGGTTGCAGTGAAAAACTACAGTAAATCAAAGATTGCTCCCTCTGACTCTTCAGCATATGAGCTAATCCATCTGACTGAAATTCTCGCTGCAGCAAAAATAATGAAGTTGCAAATATACAAAGTCAGCTCAAATCTAGAGCTCGTACAGGCCAGAGGATCAGTGCTCAGTTTCTAACCGTGCCCAGTGCTGTAAGAGAAGCCAAGAAAATCTGCCGGGTGGGATGAAGTCCCAGCAGTCCTTCCTCACTGTCTGCAATGCCAGTTCGGTGTGACAACGTGCATGGCTGCACTCTAAGGCTGGTTTTATCACGCTGTACCTTACAGCCCCACCAAAGTAACAGTTTTCCTCTGTGCTTTCCAGGTCATGTCATGAGCATCACTTCTGGTGCAGCTCTTCACTCCAGCCATTGTTTTCATTCCGACTAAAGCACATCACCATTTTCCACCTCTGTGTTGAAGTCCCAGGGAATGTGAGTCAATTCTGTGACCTATTTGTGCTAGCTATAGCAGATCGCTCTTCTCATACTGTGTACAAAGTAGTGCCCTGCTCCTGTCAAGTGGAGTCAAAAGCCCCTCCCAAGAAGGGACTAGAGGAGGGTCATGACAGCAGTGGAACAAATCTTGGCCGTGCTGACATAAAAAGCCTTTGATTGTGTTCAAGACAACTATTACTCTGTTCCTTATTTTAATCAACATTTTTTCCTAGTGTTTTATTTGCTGTTGTATTTGTATTTTATTTACAGTTCTGCCTAGAATCATCCGAGTATGAGCCAAATGTGCCTTTCTTCAAATGCAGTCGTCTTATTGTACGCCGTCTAGTTTCTCTTCAAACCAAATTTTCAGGCACCAGATAAAAAGTGATATCTGGAAAGTGCTTGTCTGATCCCTGATACGCTCCTGAAAATCTTGTCTGGAAACATCCTGCCACGGATGCCTTAAAACAGGCTGCAAAGATCACCAAGGAGTTCTGGAGTTTTCCTAGCTGATCAGCTGCTGTTTCCTCTCTGATGATTTATCTTTCACACCTTTGGTATCTTTTATTACTCTCCTTTATTTTCATTTCTAGGAGATTGAGGAAAGCTCATTATCTATAATGAGACGAAATATATTGCTGGTGGCCAGAAGGGTTATTTTGAAGAAATTCAGAGAAGAGAAATGTCAGACTTTTGCAAAATGGACGAACGTTCTAGCCCTTAAAGCCATTTCTAAGGGCATGTTCAGAAAAATGAGATCAGGCGTGTCACAAGCAATCTACATTTGGTAAGGTATGAGGACTGTATGTGTGTGACTTGCCACAATATCCCCTTGGAGTTATTTAGAGTGTTTGTCTTTTTCTTGTTGCTAAGTTTGTTTCAATAAAATGTTCCCTTTTATTTTATCATTAGAATATATGCAAATACTTCTGTTTTATCTCTTCAATGAGCCAAAATTCAGGGCTTTTATAAGCTATTTCTTTTACAAAAGAAGGAGTGCAGAAAACATCCTATATTGTGGATATGAAGTTATTTATTTTTGGTACAGCTCTCTGAAGTTATCAGCACTGTGAAAAATTTTGTATCCTAGAATACAGAGGTAGTCTGACTGTGGAGTTAAATACTTAAATATCCAGGTTTCTTTCAGTGAAGAAATCATCAAGAAACTATCATAGAATCATAGAATGGCCTGGGTTGAAAAGGACCTCAAAGATCATCGAGTTTCAACCCCCTGCTGAGTGCAGGGTTGCCAACCATTAGACCAGGCTGCCCAGAGCCACGTCCAGCCTGGCCTTGAATGCCTCCAGGGACTGGGCTTTCACAACTGCCTTGGGCAACCTGTTCCAGTGCCTAACCACCCTCTGAGTGAAAAACTTCCTCCTAATATCTAACCTAAATCTCCTCTATCTCAGTTTAAAACCATTCCCCCCTGTCCTATCACTATCCACCCTCGTGAACAATTGTTCCCCCTCCTGTTTATACGCTCCCTTCAAGTATTGGAAGGCCACAATGAGGTCTCCCTGGAGCCTTCTCTTCTCCAAGCTAAACAAGCCCAGTTCCCTCAACCTTTCTTCATAGGAGAGATGCTCCAGCCCTCTCATCATCTTAGTGGCCCTCCTCTGAACTCATTCCAAGAGCTCCGCATCTTTCTTGTACCGGGGGCCCCAGGCCTGGATGCAGTACTCCAGATGGGGCCTCACAAGAGCTGAGTAGAGGGAGACCACCACCTCCCTCTCCCTGCTGGCCACTCCTCTTTTAATGCAGCTCAGAACATAGCTGGCTTTCCGGGCTGCCAGCGCACACTGCTGGCTCATGTCCAGCTTCTCGTCCACCAGAACCCCAAGTCCTTCTCTGCAGGGCTGCTCTCAAGGAATTGTTCCCCCAGTTTGTATAAATACCTGGGATTGCCCCAGCCCAAGTGCAGCACCTTGCACTTGGCCTTGTTGAACCTCATTTGGTTCTCATGGGCCCACTTCTCCAGCCTGTCCAGGTCCCTCTGGATGGCAATACTTCTAGGTGGGGAGTGACAGTCATGGCCTATGCAGATTGCAGCTTTGGTGACAACCTCTTTTTTCTTCTTTTCTTTGCTTCTCCTCCTGTTACTGTTTCCATCATACCACTTTTTGCAAGTGGACACACTGCTGTGAAGACACTTGGGTGTGTGGACCTACATGCAGCTTCCTGCTGACTCTGTTTGGTTTTGTGTCTCTGGAACAGTGCAAGATGGATGCAGAGAGGGAGAAAATGGTCCTTCAGAACATGTGCTTGAGTTAAACAGATTATTTCTCCTTCCTATAAAGAGTTGCCAGTGTTATGTCATATGGATTTTGTTGACTAATGAACATTTGCTACAGCATAGTTGGAATGAGAGGTGTTTTCAAAATAACTGTCTAACCCAAGGGCATTACATTATTATAGGATCACTGAAACAGTAGTATTCAAACACCATAGGACGAGTATATTTCTTGACAGAATATCAGGATCATGATACATTTTCAGTAAGGTGCAGGGAACTGCTGAGGAGTCAATAATGCAGTGTGGTAGATATGTCCTTTATGAACCGTATTATTCAGGTTAATTCCTTGGCTCACAGCAATCTTCCAGGGGAGTAATGAATTTTTTTTTTTTTTTTGGGGGGGGGGGGGGTGAGAGGGGGCTAAGGCTAGAGTTGGAGTTATATATGAATTATGTCATATGTGAATTGAGGCTTTTCTGTTGCCTGTGATTGAGAAGACACATAATAAATTGATGAATAAATTAAACCAAGCAGAAGTTCGCAGTAATGGAAAACCTTAATTTTGCCTATCTCCCTTTTTCATGGAATAAAAGTACTAAACACACTTTTGGAGAGGACAATAAAAGTATTTATATGAGCCATATATCATAGTAAAGAGCACAGAATAATTGTCAGATGCTTATTTTCACTTTTGATACTATGCCATATATTATTAACGGAATGGAACATACGCATTTCCAGAATTCTTGCAAAGGTTAGCATGTTCTCTGTGGACAGATACGTCATAAGCCTGGAAGCTGTAAATTAGCTATGTCTGCACTTTTATTTATAGAATGTGTTACCTCTTTATTATATTTTTCGTGTATCTCTGTAGGCATGTTATAATTTCAGTAGTGCTGTAAGATAACATTTCCTGTTTGCATGGTGACCTTGTCTTTTTAAATCTGTGGCACAGAGAACGGACAAAATGTGCAGTTGAAGAGGAGATTTTGGGCACTTCATCTCTACCTCAAGTACTGAAATTACAAGCAAAATCAGCACAGGTAAAAGGTCTGCAGGGCAATGAGGAAGCTACAGTGAAAAGATATGGCTCCAGAAGAGAGATCTGTATGCATGTTTGTATGTGCTGTTTGTTTGGTCGTGGTGTTCCTTTTTTAGGGGGTGAGGGTGGAGAGAGGGTAAGGAGTACGTATCTGAAAAGAAATCATAACCTTTAGCATAAAACATTGATGTTATGCAGTGGGGTAGCAAGTGATGAGAGACATCTCCAGGTCCAGTGCTAGAACAGGGAGAAAAGATTGTATGTTTCCGGGAAATATCTGCAATTAAAAATCTGCAAATAAAAAGGAGTAATTACTTGTTTTGATTCTTGTATCCCCATGGAACTGAGACTGCATGTTCTCACTATCTCAGCTCAAATTCTCTGAGCAGAATTTGGATAAGATGTTCAGCTACAAACATAACACAGATTAGCCCTTTTTGTTTGTTACTAGTGTGCCACTGCTGGAACAGTGACATGCTGGAGCAACGTCATTAATGTGTTTTAGGGGAGAGTAAGAACTTTTCCCTCAGTGCTTTGTTTGTTCATCTATGCATGCAGAATATTTAAATTAGAAACCTCTAAGGTTCACTCTTGGGAGACGGTGCATGTCATCTGATGGTTTCACTGTTGGGATTGTCCAGCAGCTGCTCCTGGATTAATGATAGAAATAATAAAATCACTGTAAAAAATACTCCCCTTTCCCAAAAAGGCACCCATCCCAAACTAGGACTTATTTACTGTAAAATTTTGTAAGACTCAGAATGTCAGAGAAAAAGAGAAAGAAAAAGAGAAAGAGAAAGGAAAAGAAAAAGAGAAAGAGAAAGAAAGAGAAAGAATAGGAAAAAGGAAAAGAAAAAAAGAGAAAAAGGAAAAGAGAAAAAGAAAAAGAAAAAAAATCTGGAGGAAGCAATCAGTGGAAGAAAACTGCCCATTCCCACTGGTGAGAAGTGAAAGAAAAATGATTGAGCAGAACACGGGTGAATGTGGATCCAGGATAGGAGTTCCCTGAGAAATATTGTCTAGATTCAACTCTTCAGCTGCACAGCTGGCACTTTCACCACTCTGCAGAAAGTGGTGGTCATGGGCAGCCTGTGGAATAGATGGTGTGAGGAATACAGAGTCTTTCCTCCCCACTGAGGTTCAATAGGATCAGCATTTGGAGTCTGCTGGACCTGTCGCACTATTCCACATTGTTACTCCAATACTCTCTTTTCTGGTTTATCCCATAGCTGATTCAAGAACAAATGCAAATTAGGGACTTTAAAGACGTCCTCTAACTGATATAACATACATCTCTGTATATAACACAATAAGGTAGGAGAAATTCTCCTCACTTACATAAAACCATCAAATGTTATCCACCCAGGAGGAGATATTGTAAAATACCTTTTGGCAGGATTCAGTTGTTGGAGGGGGCTTGTAGGTGAGTGGCCATGTAGTTGCAAAAACAAAGTAGCTCTGCCTAAAATAACAGTGCGAAAAGATGTTTTATTTATGGATAATGCCAGGGTTTGGTCAAAATCCTGTTCGGAGTTCAGCCATCTTCAGACATGCCAGCATGCAAATGTGAAAATACAGTAATTTCATGCTTTATTAGTAACATAGCCAAAAATCAATGATCTATAAACATGGAGGGGAAAAGAAGCAGAAAAGTAGATTAGACTTTTGAGGTTATAATAAACAATGAAAGATAAAAAATATAGAACTTTTTTAAAAAGTACTTAACAGGATTAAAATGTGGTGTTTGGGGAGTTGAGTTTTGTGAAAATGACTTGCTGTTTAAAAAATAAATTTCCTCCCTTTCCTCCTTAAGTAACTATAAATTCTTTCCTAATTTATTCCAGACATCTAAAAGCTACAATTAGCTGAGGGTTTTCAAAGTATAATGAGAACTGATAGGTTTTATTGTACAACTTCAAGGAGGTTTTCTTGAATTAGTGCGATTCAGAACAGTTGTTCAACAGAAAATACCCCAGTCTCTCCTCCCAGGTAGAAAAATATTACTCCAGACAAATTTAGAAGTATAGTGATATCCTTTTTCCATATATGGCTGTTAGCTTCACACATTCATGAGACAAACAACATCAACCCATCATTTGTGCCATTATTTGCTAGCTTATAGGTCTTTCATCTCAGACATGAACCTTCTGCAGTGAATATTCATTTTTCTGTGCTGTGATTGAGTAGGGGCCACTGCCAGCACTGCTACTGCTGGCACCCTCAGGGGCAATCAGTTCCACCTAGAAGGCTCCAAAGGGTATTTCTTAGGCCTGGCTTGGAACAATTAGCCTGCGAAGTACACTTCATTCTTTCTAAGTAAATATATGAGTTTAAACAAACAAACAGCAGTCATAATGTTCTTAGTTCCTGAGATTTGGGGGATTTTTTAAATTGTTCCCTTACATTGTTTCAGATCTATTGTAGAAAATGCCAGCTGCTAAGTGACAGCTGCAAGTGACGACTGAGATCTCTTTTTGAGCATTATTTCACTTTCTAGCAACCGATACCTGCCAGCTGTGCATCAATAGTGTGGGCTTCCTGCTGCAAACGTGATGCATACGGCAAATTCTATGCAAAGATCAGCAGTACAAGTATTTGTAGGAAAATTATATGTATCTTTGGATTTCTCTCTGTAATTAGACAGTATTTGGCACTGATATACACTGATATACACTTCTTAATTTGTCCATTACAAGGTCAGGATTTTTTTAAGCCAGCAGAGGTACAATCTCCATGTTGAAACAATTGTTCAAAAAAAACCCGAAGTCTGTGAAGCAACTCCGAAGTTGTATATAGCTTCTGATTTGGTCCTTTGTAGGGTCGTGGTGTGGGACAGAATAACCTTCAGAAATCCCTTTTGCTGTACTTCATACTTTATTTCGGTCATTTTAGAACTGCATTTTCTTGGGGGCTCGGTGCCTAGGCCAGCTGAAGATCTGCAAGTTTTAGTCATCAGGACATCTCTTGCTGTTCATCCTATAAATGCTCAGACATTTTTTTGTCTTTCTCCAACAGAAACGGGAACAGAAGATATTTCTTATGTCTGTATCTATGGTGACATAACTCTTTTGCATTCTGTTGCTGTGTGACAGATGGCAGCAGAGGAGCGGTCTGACAGAATGGCATCCAACATGGAGGTGCATTTGAAGCGAAGGTGTGACACTGAACTCCTCTGTGCAGAAAAAACGACACCTGTTGACATTCTTTGACTCTTGTTGAATGTTCATGGAGAGCAATCAGTGAATGTGAGCACAGTGAGGCAGTGGGTGGTGTGTTCCTGGAGTGGAGTCATCAACATGAATGACAAGCCACATTCCAGACAGCCATGCAGATTGTTATGAGCATGGCATGCAAGTTCTTGTTCATTGCTGGTGAAAATACACAGCTAATGGTGGGGACTATGTTTAAAAAGAGTCTTTTGTATCTGAGAACGCACTCTATAATCGTATACTGCTATTGTGCACTTTGTACCTGTTGTAGCTTCCATGGAAATAAATAGAGGGCATTATTTTCAGAGCAATATGCATAATAGTAATAAATAAGAATACCTGAAATTATCTAGATCTCAACAATATCACTTTGTTGCCTATTTCTAAAATGACCAGAGTTGGGTCTTATTCTTAAATATACTTGAAAGCATCACTGTATAACAAATAAGACTGAATTTCATTTACACCAGCAACATCTCATAATCTATATANAGTTGGGTCTTATTCTTAAATATACTTGAAAGCATCACTGTATAACAAATAAGACTGAATTTCATTTACACCAGCAACATCTCATAATCTATATATCACATGTTGAAATCAAATCAGATTTCCCTTTTTTGTTTCAAAAATCATACTATTAGAGAACAGCTAAGCACCACAGATTATATATGACTACAGATTTAGTTCCTATCAAATCAGTGCAAACCTCACTCAGAATTTAACAAGTAAATAAGTTTGAGTACACACAAAGAAAAATTCATGTAGAGTGTTTCCTTTTAAAGCAAATGAATGTGAAATGTAAAGTAAGTTTTCTTCCTCCTGATTAGCCATAATCCAAGAGACAGGTCAGCTGAGCCTGATTCAGTCCTGGGTTGGAGGAAATGCAAATACCTGCGGGCAAGTGCTACAGGAAGAAGCGATATCTTTCTTGGATTTGGTCTCATTTATTTTTGTTAGATCTGTATTAGCTGTAACAGTGCTATTATGCCTTTGGGAAAGTCTTGCTAGTATATGCATGCATTCTTGGGAGGCCATGGGAGCAAATGCTGTTATTAATCTATACGTGATTTTCCTATGAGAAATTGCATTACATTTCACTTAGTGTTCAATATCAGGGAAAATGTATTCATGAGAGTTTCCACTTGTACTGATACAGAGTGTATCTAAGATGTAATGATGTCTTGGCACAGCTTTGTTTTTCATTCATAATTTGATGTGAACAGAAACAGATAAAATTCACCTTGAATCACGTTTAATAAAACCTTAAGTGATGAGAGACCAAACTAATGTATACAACAAATCATTGACCAATGTGAAACATTTACCAGAGTGATGTAGTTGATTTAAGCCATTTGTAGATCAGTCGGAAGAAAAACTTACTGATTTTTCTTTCTAGTTTTCAATGGATTTTCCCTAAAATTTCACCAAATCTTTCTCTATTTTCCAAATACTTTGCTCATACTATTTTTTCTCAAGTGTATTAGGCTGTTTCCTAAGATGAAACTTTAAACCACAATCCAACCCAGTGCATTATTGATTCTCTGCAGTTTTAACTGTATCCGAAATCAAGTAACACACTTCAGTTTTTAAAACTCTGCTGATACTGAAGCAGATTTCAATCAAAGTAGACTTACACATTCAATGCCAATTCTCTTTTTAGATACTTGAAAAAAAAGGCAGTGCTTTTATTTTCTATATTAGAATCATGGAATCCTAGAATAGTTTGGGTTGGGAGGGATCTTTAAAGACCATCTAGTCTCAGCTCCTTGACATGGGTAGGGACAGTTCATATTAACTGCATCAATCTACACACTCCCCCCTCAAAAAATTAAAACAAAATTATTTATTTTCAGCAGTAAGGCAGTATAACACGTTCTTAAAACTGCACTTAGATACCAGGGTCTGAATATAATTATTTTTTCACATAATTCTGCTAACACTAATACAGTAAAAATGTTTGGATTTCAGCTGTTCCTTTAGAAGATTTCACTCCTGTTTTTTAAAAAACATGTGGAAAAGAGCTGAAAATTTGTGAACAAGTTATCCCACTTTTGTACGCTTAAAGAAGTCTAAAGTTTAGAAAGAAGAAAAGGTATTTTCCCTCTGCTTAGGTTGCTGACTATGAAAATGGTAGCAAGAATCTCTTTATAGAATCAGAGAATCATAGAATTAGCTAGGTTGGAAAAGACCTACAAGATCATCCAGTCCAACCATCCACCTACCACCAATAACCCCACTAAACCATGTCTCCCAATGCTATATCTAAACGTTTCTTGAACACCTCCAGGGACAGTGACTCCACCACCTCCCTGGGCAGCCCATTCCAGTACCTGACCACTCTTTCAGAAAAGTAGAATTTCCTGCTGTCCAGCCTAAATCTCCCCTGGCACAACTTGAGGCCATTCCCCCTCGTCCTGTCACTAATTACAAGAGAGAAGAGGCCAACCCCCAGCTCACTACAACCTCCCTTCAGGTAGTTATAGAGAGAGATAAGGTCCCCCCTGAGCCTCCTCTTCTCCAGACTGAACAATCCCAGCTCCCTCAGCCACTCCTCATAAGGCCTGTGCTCCAGACCCCTCACCAGCTTCGTCGCCCTCCTCTGAACACGCTCCAGGCCTCAATGTCTTTCTTGCAGTGCGGGGCCCAAAACTGGACACAGTACTCAAGGTGGGGCCTCACCAGTGCTGAGTACAGAGGGACAATGACTTCCCTACTCCTACTGGCAACACTGTTTCTGATACAAGCCAGGATGCCATTGGCCTTCTTGGCCACCTGGGCACAATGCTGGCTCATGCTCAGCCGAGCATCAACCAATACCCCCAGGTCCGTTTCCTCTACACAGTCTTCCAGCCACTCTGCCCCAAGCCTGTAGCGTTGCCTGGGGTTGTTGTGGCCAAAGTGCAGGACCCAGCACTTAGTCTTGTTGAACCTCATCCCATTGGCTTCAGCCCAGAGATCCAGCCTGTCCAGATCTCTCTGTAGGGCCTCTCTACCCCCAGGTAGATCGACACTTCCTGCCAGCTTGGTGTCGTCTGCAAACTTACTGAGGGTGCTCTCAATGCCCTCATCCAGGTCATCAATAAAGATATTGAAGAGGACAGGCCCCAGCACCGACCTCTGGGGAACACCACTCGTGACCGGTCGCCAGCTGGATTTAACTCCATTCACCACCACTTTCTGGGCCCGGCCCTCCAGCCAGCTCCTTACCCAGCAAAGAGTGTACCTGTCCAAGCCATGGGCTGCCAGCTTCTCCAGGAGAAAAGAATATGAGATGGGAAATATACTTTTTGAGTGAATAACCTATTTGTTTGTTTTGAAGGAATTTTCGGGAAGTGTTGAATCATATCTTGATAAATAAATTTAATATAGACTTTGCCTGCTTCTTTCAATTGCTTGAACAAGCTCCTGCTCGCTTTACAAGTAAGTTACGTCAACTCAGTTAAATCCCACAGACAGCATCGTGCTGTGTAGTACATCCTCTCACTGATCCTCCCTGACCTGCGTGTGAAATCCTTTTACATTGCAGATGCCACACATTGCTCTCAGCTGCTGGTGAATAACCCTCTGTTGGGAATACATATTACAGTATTCCTATATCCAACTCCAGCAATGATGATTAAAGTTGTGAGTATTTGCTTTCAGAAAATGGAAAGACACACTTGACTTTTTTTCTTCTCCATCTGTTACAACTAGGTTCATCAGCAGAATTTCTAAAGAAAAAATGTTGTTTCTAGTTAAGATTGGAAGGGACCTCTGGAAGTCACCTGATCCAACCCCTGCTCCAGAAGGGCCATCCAGAGCAGGGTGCCCAAGGCTGTGTCCAAGTGGCTTTTGAAGATCTCCAAGGAGAGAGACATCACAGTGTCTCTGGGCAACCTGTGCCATTGTGCTGCCACCTGCATGGTAAGGGATTACTTCCTGGTGTTCAGATGGAATCTGCTGTGTTCCAGTTAATGTCTATTGTCTCTTGTTCTGACACTGGGCACCGTGGTAAAGAGCATGGATCCATCTTCTTTGCACCCTCCCTTCAGGCTTTTATACACATTGTTAAGATTCTCCCTTAGCCTCATCTTTGCCAGGCTGAACAATCTCAACTTTCTCAGCCTGTTCTCACAGGAGAGGTGCTCCAGTCTGTTGATCATCTTAGTAGCCCTCAGCTGGACTCTTTCCAGTATTTCTAGAACTCTTTCTTGTACTGGCAGCCCCAGAACTGGACACAGAGCTCCAGGTGCAGCCTCATCAGTACTAAATGGAGGGGAAGGATCACCTCCCTTGACTTGCTGGCCCATGCCTTGCCCAGTGCAGCCAAGAATATAATTAGCCTTTTCACTGGTAAGGGTAAATTGCTCACTCATATTCAGGTTGGTATCTATCAGGACTCCCAGGCCCCTTTCTGCAGAGCTGAAAATGTTATGGTTAAATTTCATGGATTCAAAAGAAATCTCGGAGGGAAACTCTCAAGCCTCAGTCTTGTTCCTTTCTGGGCAAGGACACTAACAATGACATTTATGCTCAAATCTGGCAAGAATGTAGTAGGTGGAGTAGAGGGGGTGTATTTGCCCAGTAGGTTTCAGTGGACCTGAGCTTCAAACCTGGCTCACACAGAGCTTTCACCTCATGCTTACTACTTCAGAGGCCACAGCCTAGCCATTAACAAGCCTTTACTGTCACATCCAGTAATATAGAATATGTTTCACTGACAGGAATTGCAAGATACCTACACTAGAGTAAGAAATGCCTGATACCATCTCAAAATAGGTACTAAACTTCCTTCCCTGCCTGCCTAGCTATTTTTTGAGCTTCTCCCTAATGTACTCTGGAAGGATGGCTTCACTGAGCTGTGCAGGTCTGCAGGATAATCTCCTCCAAGATCATTTTTAGTAGCTACAGTCTTAATCATGCTCTAGCAAGTACAACCCCCTTGTGAAAGGGGCCTTCTCAGATTTTCTTAAAGTCCATAATTCCTTTGAGGGAATTATCACCTTATGCGAGGAAAACAAGTAGGATATGCTGAAATACCTATTCAGCATGGTACTGTTAATGGAAATCAGAAAGAACATAAAGATGCAGAAATCATTACCATCACATGATTGCAGCAGAGAAAAAAAAGTAAACATCAATTCTGTTGAAGATCACATAACTTCTAGATTCAAAGAATAGAGTAAAATAATTCCTGATGGACACGTGGGGCAATCTGTGATGCCCTTGTGCAGCCTGTCTGATCTCCTGCTGCCACTGCAGAAGGCAGCTGGTAATTCTTTGAGATTGTCAGGATGTTGAGCTTGTCTGTGTGAGGAGACATGAAGCCACTAGGGCACACAAACTCACAGATAACATCTGCCTGAACAGTGATTTCCATGTGTGACTAAACTACTCAGACAGCACTGTCAAAAGCAGAACTCCTTTGGGATGGATTCGTATCGACATAATTTTATAATTTTAGTGTTTAATTGTCCAAACTGCTTTGCTCGTTGCAATGTATTCAACACTTTCTTTATTCCCTGTCTCCTCTACACCATCCTTCCAGTGTGAAGATCCTGGGTTTCAAGGTCTGTACTGTTATAACACTAGGTTCTTCATCTGAGGATGTGCACACTGATCAAAAGCATTGCCAAATTCAAGAGACTTTTTCCTGCTCTGCCACTGTTTCCACAGCACACAACAGCTGGCTATTGATCTATGGCCTTACTGAATGCAGTCACATTAAAGTGTAATAGCCTTGTGCTGAATGTTGCAGGCAAAAATAGCAGTAAATATCTATTGGATTTTTTTTTAAAATATACATATATATATATTCCTACAGATGCAATATCTAAAAGCAATTACGAGGACTGCAGGTTTAGTGCAAGTCCAGCTGTCACTCTGCCTTATGTTGAAATCCTCCTGCTGATGTCACTATGCTTTTTTTTTTCTGACCTGACCTGGTAAAACCAAACCAACATTCTGTCTCTCAGGTCGGGGCTGTGAATATTTTGGTGGTGACGCTGTCCTTCAGAGGGATCTTGCTTGGCTTTGTAAATTCACTTGTCCCTCTATCATCAACCACCAGGTTTTTTTGTACTGTGTTCGGAGAAATTTAATCAGGAGCATCCAGTTACTGCATTGACAGCGCTGTAGGTGCCATGGGCTGGCAGAACTAAAGGAAGAGTACTTAGCAGAGTTCTGGCAATAACTGAGTGCTGACAATAGTACTAACATTTCTCATGCTATTGCCATGGACTCCATAGGGCAATGAGGATGCAAAATAAAGATGATCTAAGTAGGTGTCTGGCACAAGCAGAGTCTTTCACTCAGTCTGAAAGATAGACCTATGTTTGCCAGAAGAGAATCCAAATACTGGCACACTTTCTGAACCTGGAACAGAGTGAGCCACATGTCAGTTTCAGACACAAAGAGATAAACTCCGGAGAAAACTAATCTTGTGGATAAGAAAGTGAGTATTTTTACTTTACCTTAAGGTAGTGTCCCATGAACTCTTTACATTTGAACATCCTGTAGAGTGGAAAAATGCAACATATATTTGAAGTAGTAATGAACATTTTCACATCTATAGAAATGCCCACTTAGGTGTCTCCAGTAAGAAGGAAGATACATGTCCTTTCAAGGGGCAGTTAACAGCTATTGCTCCTGGTGGAACATGTACCATTCTTGACCCTCACTCCCTTCACTATTTACATATCCTAAATTGTCTCTTTAGCGTAGGTAGTATCCTAAGCTGTGTGCTTCCAGGTTGAGTGTTGCAGAGAAGGCTATTGTCTCTCCCTTGGCAAAACTGAGAGTATATCTTCAGTGACCAGATCTAAATCTATGTGGATTTTGCACAACGCTACAAACTTCAGAAGAACGTTACTACTTTATTTGAGCTGGCAACCAAGCAGAAAGACAGTGAAATTTCATTCCTGCACAAAGAAAACATCATCTTTATTCTGTTTAATTACTTTATTAGACCCTTTGAAGTAAGAAAATGTTAAGATCTAGCTTAACTGCTCTCAGTTTTCACAAATGTTTATTCTCTAGTTATTTCACAAGAGTTCTGAGGGAAGTTCTGCAGTTAAGAAGCTAAATAAAAGTAATTTTAAAAAAAAGCAGAAAAAAATTCTTAAATTTCTACTACTATGTTAAATTACTATGGCTAATGTCATCAAGCCTATTCTTGTAATAGAAGATCCCCTACATTAAAGATTTTCCACTGTAGCACTTCAATAGATAAAGATGTTTATTTAAGAAAAAAAGAAAAGGGGAAACTAGAAGTAGAATCTGTATAGAATATATTCATGGGAGAGGGAATCAAAGTCAAGATTTTAAATTCTTGGATGCTAATATTTTACCCTGCCCTACCAGCATCCTATTATCATGATAAGTTCTCTGCTGCCATATCCATCTTACTCACATACATGAACGTGGCTCCCATAATCATTAGTGACCATTAAAAACAAAGGGCTGATATAAAATTACATCCTGATAAACCAAATTGAACTGTCCTACAGCAAAGAAGAAAGGTGTTTAACGCTACACTCTTTGAATTGAGCTGTCATTATTAATCAGTGAAAGGACTTGTCAAAAGAATTAATGAATCATAGAATATCCTGAGTTGAAAGGGATGCACAAGGATAACTGAGTGTAACTTCTAGCTCCAACAGAACTACCCAAAAAGTCAGACCATATGTTGGAGACAGTTGTCCTGTCACTTCTTGAACTCTGGAATCTTGGGGCTGTGACTGCTGACATGGGGAGCTAGTTCTGACACACTGCAGAAAGATCTCTCAGTCCCTCCCAGCATATCATTCCAGGATCTCAAACTTGCAGAGGCCATTGGAGCAAACTGGTCGTGCCAACATGCTCT
>NC_034438.1:63787835-63849382 GCF_002078875.1 Numida meleagris
AGCACATGTTTTTTTCATTTGGATTTTCTATATCAACCTCACCCCATTACAAACTTAATAAGTACAAATACACCTAACACTGTCCCGGTATTCTCACATACATTGCTTTTGGGAAAGTGTGGAATTTTTTCAAGTTTTAAGCAGGAATGTCCCTCTAGGTTTTCAGAACAATTAATGTCCCCAGTGTATGAAATTAAAATAAACACAGGCACGGTGCTAGAACATTAACCAATGTCTCATTTTGAATTAGGCACTGGAAGTTTTAAAATGTCAAAGGACTGCAAGTCAGGGATGTAAATCCACTATGTCTGTCCATCACAGTGACTGCGCTGGAAACATCCTTCTGGGGAAGGTGGCATGCAGGTGAGAATTTTTCAGATAAATATGACTGATGCTATTGGGATGTCAATCTTTGTTCTTGACACAGCTTCAGTAGAATGCAACACATCTCCAGGCAATAATTTTATTTGTACAAAATAATTTTTTTTTGGTTCAAAAATACACAGTCTACATTTCAAAGACTAACTCTTCCCAAGAACATTACTGGCACAGAATGATAAATGTAAGGACATGTACTAGTTGTGAAGGGGATACAAGTGATCTGTGTTGCATGTGCAGCTCTCAGAGGCTTTGGGAGTGGTAGAAACTGCACTCTGTGCCACTCCAGCATAGAGTTCTTGCTCCTGAGCTCCTTCACAAGCTAAACAGATGAAACTAAAAAAAATCATAAACATGATACCAATTACAGTTAAAAAGCTGTGATTTAAGAATTTTAGGTAACCCTTTTATCTGTTACAGGACTTAAGGGACTTAGCTCCACTCTAATTTCAAAGGATAGGTAGAATCCTAATACTCACTATCGCTTAAATGTTATTCCACACACCTTCCAGAACTGAACGGTTCATGGAGTTTTCGTTTGGTGTTTGAGCATTTTAAAATTCAGATTCTTTTGTTTTCTAGCTTTGGCCATTACATTTTTACATACATATATGTATATGTATACAACTCATAAAGCTTCATTTTTACATATTTGACAGAACATGTTAAAGTTATGTTGCAGTCTGAGCTATACATTTGTACAAGCAAATCATACAGCATTCAACATTTCTTTTCAGCTTTCAACCCTCTGAAGAAAATATAGGGAGAATGCAAAGTTGCAGCAAATTATTTACAATGACAGTTTTGCTTGTCAATGTTTAGTTTTGCAAGATAGCTGGGAAGTGTATCTGAAGAGTGTTTGTAGAAAATGCTAAAGAACAGCGATGCTGAACCAAACTATACCTATACGCTGCTGGAAATCTGCTTTAGATGTGATCTCAGAAAATCTGTAAGAGAATCGGGAACTGAACCAAAAATTTCTGACTCCATTTCAGCAATGTGGGAGCATCAGAGCTGCCTAATAGGCTAATGAGAAGTGCTCTGCAGTGTTCTTACATCTTATGCTGGCAAGCAAAAACAGACAGCGTTCAATAAACTATCCCAGGTTTGAGCTACATTTTCCCTGAAGGCACGGCCATCTCCTAGCAGCTAGTGGTTTGAAGTTCTTCTACATCATAGGCCACATTGAGACAATCATTTTAAATAAACATTGAAAGATTTACTTTCCATGATGTCTATTCTGCTCATGATTCCTTATGTTACTGCAGTTTCACACTTTGTTGTGGAGAACAGCAGCAGAATTTTGTCCTGCACTGAACATAGAACACTTCAGTTTCTTTGCCTTAAACCATCTGCCTGAGCAACTATGGTATTTCTTACATCTGTCATAAATCAACACAAGTTAACAATGGTTTTTATTGAGTTCTTAGCTGGTAAATTATAACTGAGTTGCTCAAACTTGTCCCAGTTAGATATTTTATCTGAACAGAAAACTGAAGAAAGATAATACACATTGTAAAAAAGAAACCAGCAGCTACCTTGGGAGGTGTTTTGTCTTTTTTTCTTTCTGATTCTCTACCTCTGTCTGGGCAGCAAAATTTGAATTACAAAGATGAAGAGTAAAAGAGTTTGTTGTCTTCTCAACAACAAGTTACAAAAAAATCTCATGGATTTTGTAACAAACAGAGCAGAATACATCTACACGATAATATTATTCTGATAGGTGGTAGCTTAAACTCATTGTTTGATGCTTGCTCTCTAATAACTGTCAGATCTCTGAAGAAATATAAGAACATATTCTTATAATATTCTTTAGAGTTCTTCCAGTTTCCAGAGCTGCTGCTCTCACTATATACTATAATAGCAGAAATAATGTTCTGTGCATTATCTAGCCAATCTACATTGCCCTGAACAACAGTGCTGGAAAAAAAGCAAGTGTTTATGTTACAGCTGTGATCTTTATTCTGCATTTCCTCTATTTTTAGAATGTGTTATTATTAATAAAAACAGATCCCAGTTTCTTTAGCACACAATACAATCAAAAGCTTTGGTAGAAGTTAAGAGGAGAAGGAAAAAAAAGGATTGTTTAGTTTTTGTGTTGGTAATTTAAATTAACAAGACAACAGTCATATGTTAGGTGCAAGTCATGCTAATGGTAGGACATCTTTATTTAGCAGTAACAAAGGGTTGTTTCATCTACAAGTACATGTAAACTTGGAAATCAAAATGTGCAAAGAACAAAGATGTGACATCTGCAGTGACTACAGTTCAATCAATTGAAGAGAAAGAAGAAGCAAGGAGAGTCTGTTCCCCACTTTGTGCTAAAACTAATTTCAATCTTTTTATGATTATGAATAGCATTGGAGACAAGGACTTGTTAACAGAAAAGGAGTAAAATAATTATGGAGCAACATACTGAAATGGAGATTTGCTCAAGAATCATCTTTATTGAACTACAACCAGGCAAAAGCAATAATCCACAGTGTCACTGAAAATCAGGAGAGGGGTACAGTCCTCGCCAGCACATTGTGGATGATCCCAGCAGTCTGTTAAAAGACTCAGCTGGTGTAAGTTTGCTGGCAGGTGGTAAGTGCCATCAGTTTATTCCACTCCTTTTTTGTTTAGCCTTTTTTTCCCCCCTTCTTGAAATGACACAACTTTTTGTGAACAGCACATTAGAATAAAATTTGAATCTCACGTATGCTAAAAATGTGTAGGCAGTCAGCTACTGGGAGTCTTCCAATCGGCTTCAGGATGAAATCCACATTAATTACACAAAAATGAATAACTGCTTATAGAACTGCACCAGTGGAAGAATTTGCTTCAATCTTTGTCATATTTTGACGGAAAAACTATAGTTCTGAATGTGTTAAATATTAATACTGAATTTAAATATACATGAAGAGAACTGCTTCCACATACTCATATTATGAGTCTAATTTAAAGTTTTGTTTCAGTGGATTAAGCAACGAGACTGTTTCTTTGTACTATTAATCTCAAAATACTACTGAATTTAATTGCCTGCATAAAAATTGTAGTCTGGCTTTCTACTTCTGTCTTTCAAAGCAGTTGGATCTTTTCCCTGTGTTTGAAAAACTAAAACATATTTACATGACATAATGGGATATAACCCGGCATTCATGTGGCATCTGTATCAAGTTTCATGAGACGTTCTCAAAGAAATGTCATCCAGCACTGAAATGGAGAGATGTGAAATTGCAGAGATGGAAGAAGTAAAGGACATTATTAGAGTCTGCATTATTAGAGTGAATGGAAAAACTATATTTGTCTTCAAGAGAGGGCTCATCACTGGGTCTCATGTTGATTGGAAGACATCAAGTCAGCTAGATAACCAGAAAAGAAACAAACAGTAGAGGAATAAAAACTGAATTGAAAGTATGATAAGGCAAAGATATCTAATGTTCACTTTCTGAGGTGGTGGTAAAAGAGTTTTTAGAAAAAAATAATAGTTGATCAGATTGACTGTTACAGATGGAGCAGAATGTCAGCTTTTTAGGGAAAAATAATCTTGTCTCCTGGGCTGCTAAAACCACCTAATATTTGTGTCCCTAAGCTTTCCCATTTTTGCATTCCACCTGTGTTATTTGGTGTAATAAAGTTATCACCTCTTCCAGTAAATCAGGCTTCTTTATTTCCTCAACCCATCCTGCCCTTAAGATTTGAGATGATGAACATAACACAGATATTGAAAGATGGAGAAGGAAAGGGAGACCAAAGTTATGAAAGAAGATTCATGAGTCTGATAGAGTATCACTCACTTCAGCATGAATTTTTCTGCTGACTAAACTTGTAATAATTGATTCATAAAAAAAAAAGGAGAAGAAGTCGGCTAGAAATTGAAGACATAAGACACCCTTTACAAAGTATAAAGTCAGAGGGTTATAGAGGGTTATAGGACATAAAAATATTGCATTTTTTTCCACTACTGTCTGCCAGTAAGAGTGTGATCAGCTTGTATTCTCAAACAGGTAATTTCTTCTCCTTACATCCTTTGGTTTTGTAAAGTACTCAATTTTCCCATGCTTAAACAGCAGCTTTTGCTGTTTGGGTAAAGGATGAATCATCCTAAAACTAGTTACTGCCATCAAAGATTCTATGAAGGACAACTACTACGAACTGATGTTCATACCAACTTTCTATTGACTTTGCCAGACTGCTTACTTGGATATCATTCCTACTTATGATCAAAAACAGAAGCACTGCAAATCTCATGAAAAAAAGTAAAAAAAAAAAAAAAAAAAAAAAAAAAAAAAAAAAAAAAAAGGCAATCCACTTTGGCAAAGTATCAAATTTCTGAGTCTTTTGCTGTGCTCCACTACTGCTGAACTCCTTAGAGGACAATATGATGACAAAATGTTTAGTTCAGAGGGCATTAAGTAAGCTTTACACATTAGTCTTCCTTCAGAGATTTTGAAAGTCTGAATGGAAGGCCATGTTCTGAACTCTTTGTAGTTTTTGGTCTCCAGTGGCATAACCTCGAAAATCTGTCAGTGCTGGGAGTATGTCTTTGGGAAGCAAAATGTACTTGTATGGGAACTGCTGAGTCATGGCCTGATCCACTGATTAAGCACCTGGAGGAAAGACCCAGTCAGCCCTGGGAGCACAGGTGAAGGCAATTCACCTCTAAGGCCTCATTCAAGGGCTGATTGCCACTGAGGAAGGATCTCTTTCTGGAGATCCCTCCTTGGGGGAAGCTTTTTCCTGTGAACGTGGAATCTTCTGATATGGGTGAGCGATCTACTTCCCTTGTAGCACCTTGCTATCATGCTGATCCTTCCACCTCTTTTGTAACACCTTTTCTACTGTGTTGGTCCTTCTGATTGCTACAGTACTGCTGATATGTTCCTTACTCTGTATGGATCAGTCATTGCATAAAAAGAATGATTACTGTTTGAATTACTTGGCCACCTGAGCATACTGCTGGCTTATGTTCAACTGTGCGTTGACCAATACCCCTTGGTTTGTTTCCTTTCACATTCTTGCAGCTGCTCTGCCCCAGGCCTGTAGTGTTGCTTGGGGTTTTGGCCAAAGTGCAGGACCCAGCACTTGATCTTATTGTTACGGCCAATCCTAGCTATAAGAATACATCTTCTGCCTTGCCTATAAAAACTACTTTTTCTTAGCTATTTTTTTTGTCCTGGAAGTACAATAGAAAATCCACTGAGAAGGTGGCAGACACATTCTGAGCCTGTAGATCTAAGGTAGAAAAATCAGTTAAAAATGACAAGCTGATTTTTAAATATGAAGAAAAATTAACCTGGTATTATTATTCCAAGTAGAACTACAGATTCATTACATCACCCTCTGAAGCTAACATTTTTCCTGTCCGAAAGGGAAAGGAAGTTTCAAGAACTGAAATAATCTGCTATTTTCTGTCTCCTTTCCTAGGTGCCCAGGATAGGGAAAACCAAATCTATTATTAATAAGCGGTGGTCTTTGTGTTACTGTTCCTGTGTGGGACTGTAAATATAACATGGTGTGTGTTGTATGGCAAGAACACAACATCAAAGTCATCAATGGTATTGAGTGGTCTGGAGAATGAAATATGTTGAGTACCTGTTGGACTAGTGCTGTGAAGTAGCTGATGATATTTTGCAATTATTAGCACAAGAGATCTCTGATTGCTTTCGAGATTCCTTTCTGAACAATAACATGTGATACAAAGGCCATCATCCACTGATGGTTCCAGAGTATGGGCTGCATTCTGTGGGTTTAGAGGTCTTGCCAAAAGATGATACCGAATTGTACCTGCCAATAGAGGGAGCAGTAAGTATCAGTCTCTTTTTACAAATCCTCCTTCTAGGTGGAGAGGTGAATCTGTAAGAAAGCACATAATGAAAACTTAAATATGAGAGATTACTCCAGCTTCTTTAGAAAGCTTGGAAACTGTTATACTTCACAAAACCTATGAATTAAATGTAATTCCACGGGTTCATTTCTATTGGGATATTCTGCTCTTTGCTTTAGTAGATGTAATTCAAAATATTAATCACTTTTGGGGAGATGTTGGTTGCGATTTTGCCTAGACAATGTGCCTTACTACTGCCTTTCTTGGATTAGAACTTTTGTCTGTGCAATTAATTCTACCATCTTAAAGCTCCGTTTTGATTAATGTACCTTTCAGAACATTGCCAATACTGCTTAGTTCATTAAAATGGGGAAGGACTATGAAGGAACATACTGAATGTTCGCAACAATGACCCATCAGTAAACAAGAGTAACTGCTACATATTCACAACAATAACCCTCATTTACTGATATTTTTCCTCTAAGCCATTTTAAGTTTAAATTACCTGTGAGAAGTCCTTCATTTTTAAAGTATAATTACTGAAAGAAAGCCTAGGCAGGAAGTTTTGGAACATCAACACTTTCTATAAAACCATACACGCACACTGACCAGCATATATACACATACATGTATACTTCTATAACAGAATAACTAATACAGACAACAGTCAATGTGTGTAATGATTATGATTGTATGGCCTGTCTTTACATGGCTAAGAAACCATTTAGAATCCATCAAACATGAAATTTGAGGCTTAATGGTTATACCAGCTGAAGAGGAAAACCATAATTAGTTGCATTCAACTAGTAGACTTTGGCATTGTTTCAGAGTAATTTCATCCAATTATATTTAAATGTAGTTTTCTTTTTAAAATGCAAAGTTTAATCTAAACCAAAAGTAGATTTTCCTTTAAAACTGGTCATTTGTCTTTTAAATATCTATTAGGAGAAATACAGTTCAGTTAGCTGATTTTTCTAATAGGCTTTTATGGAACAGAATTAGTTTCTCACTGTTATGGAATTTGCACTGAGATATGTTTTTAAGCATCATGATGTTGGTGATGACAGTTTCTAAATAAAATAGTTGAATCCTTTTACAGGAATGGCTTCTAAATAAGTAAAGGAAAACAATTATTTCAAAATTAATGGTAATCTGAATATTGAGAACCTGTGTGATTGTGTTAGAAAGATTATAATGAGATCCTGTAGCTGAAGGTAAGATTTATGAAAATCAGATAAAAACCTCTTTGGATTTTCTTTTTTCACAACTTAGGGGCAAGTCTAGGTTTAGGGTTCATGATGGCAACTGTCTCATGGAAGAAACATTGGATGGACTGTATTACTGACAGTAATTATATATGTGGAAATTATCTACAATAATTTGATGGTCAGGCTTAATTATCAGAGTTTAAATATTTTAAGATAGAGTTACATTACATCAGAAAGGAAGGGTGCTATCTATTATACAAAATGCTAGTAATATAGCCTCAAAGACTACCTTATAGTAGAATGAAAATTTCAGATGCCATAATTAAATGGGAGGAGAAATTCACGAACCATGTTTTAAGAGAATGAGGATACATATATTGATGTTTATATTCCAGGAGATTTGTGTGGCTTCATTCATTCATTCATTGTGGTACATTCTTGGATATTGTTGTCCTGAATACCTTTTCCTATTATTTCTCACTGAAACTAACATGTAGGACTAATGAATCTTTGTGGGAAATTTTTCGTGTGTCCTGTAGGACATTTCATGCCTGGGACTCTAGGTAACATTTGTAGAGTAACTGAGAAAATGATTCTGCAAATGACTCTGAATTTATTTGTGGGGGAAAAAAAAGTGCAAGGCCAGTATTTTATAACCAGATTTTAAAAGTTACTTAGCTGGAAGATGCAAGGAATTGCTAGAAATCATTAAGTACATTTCTCTCAGATGGAGAGACTTATCTAAGTCTAAGAGATGAAAGATTTTTGTTCTGATGCTAGAAAAATTGTCATACTGCTAGTTTTGAGATGGCCACTGTCATCATCAGAGAGTTTTAGAAAGCCCTTAACTATAATCAAGCTAACACTGTCATCCCACTGAAGACTTCAGATTGGAGTTGATCCAATGAAGTTTAAATGTTGCCCTGAACTTGCATCTAATACTCAAGTAGTGCACATATATATGCTTATAATCTGTCCTGATTAATATTACTAAAAGCAGTGAAATAGCTGTTGGAATGGAAGACAGGAAAAGGCTACCTTGTTCACTGTCTCTAGTTGGGATTGCTAAAGTGGTTACCCTCATTAGATGCCATCAATAGTTACTGAAGAAAAGTGTGGATTAGGCTGAAGAAGAATCTCTTTATTTCTGCTTTAGATGTAGAGCTATATTAGAATATACTGATCTTTGGACCAGTTGGAAAACTGGGCCATCTCTAAATATGTCTAAACATATCTTAGACAATTGATAGATAATACTTAGGCTGTGACAGAGTCTAGGAAATTATCTCATGTTGAAGACAAAATTAAGAAATAACATCAGCAATCCTTGGAGAATTCTTGAGAAAATTCCTTTTGTACTCTGAATTACTTTACTACTGGGTGTAGAACAAAATCTATTGGCTAAACCATGGAAATATCATTAACAACAAATAACAAAACCCAAAACCCACCACTCAGAAGGAGGAGCATAACAGCACTTCCTACTGAGCATTCTAACAACGCATTGGTGTCTGAGATCAGATGTGCATAGCTTAAGAGTAATTCTTTGACCTTGATGCAGTGGTTTACCTTGTCAGGCAGTGAGTTCAGCAAATGAATAGCTTCAGATGTGCATGCAGTTCAATGGACATAGGCATCCACTTGAAGATAAGCATGTACTTAAGTGCTTCTCCCAGCAGAAACTCTGGCTCAATTTTTCATAACAACATTATATTCTAGTCCAATATATGATTTTTTTCCTGCATTTCTTTATTACGGAATCAATCCATTCTTTTGAGATTCTGACACTTACTTTTCTTGTATGAAATGAAACTCACTTTCTTTAGATACAATATTTTCTGATAGCCAGTTACACCATCTTAAGCAGAAGACTTGGGGATGGAAACATGTAGATGAAGAACAGATGAGCTGTTTAAAAAAAGATGTTTCCTTTAGTAGATCCATAATAATGTGCAAGAGGAAAAAAATGCAAAGAATATATAATGCCTAAGTAGAATTAGTTCTAAACAGGGTTTTTTCCACATCTTGTATGAGCCACCAATGGTTCTTTAGCAGTTCATCCTCAAATCCCTTCAGATATTTGGATGAGCATTTATTCTCATCTGGTGTTCTGATGTGCTCTCATGATATAGAGAAACAATTAACAATTTTTTTTCCCGATGGGATGCATCCATATGTGCTAATGGAGCTGGCAGAGGTGATTGCTGAACCACTGTCTTGGAGTGGTCTTGGAGAACAGGAGGGGTGCCTGAAGACTGGAGGATAGCCAGTGTCACTTTGGCCTTCAAAAAGGGCAAGAAGGAGGATCTGGGAAACTACAGGCCAGTCAGCCCCACCTCCATCCCTGAAAAGGGGATTTAATAGCTTGTTCTAGATGCCATATTCAAGCAATTGGAAGAGAAGGAGGTCATCAGGAACAGTCAGCATGGATTCACCAAGGGAAAATCGTGCTTGACCAACCTTGTAGCCTTTTATGATGGCATCACTGACTAGGTGGATGGGTGAAGAGCAGTGGATGTAGTCTACCTTGATTTCAGCAAGGCATTTGATACTGTCTCCCACAACATCCTTATAAGGAAGCTGAGGAAGTGTGGGATAGAAGAGTTGACGGTGAGGTGGGTTGAGAACTAGCTGACTGGCAGAGTTCAGAGGGTTGTGATCAGCGGCTCAGAGTCCAGTTGGAGGCCTGTATCTAGTGGTGTTCGCCAGGGGTTGATGTTGGATCTGGTCTTGTTCAACATCTTCATCAGTGACCTTGATGAGGGGATAGTGCCCACCCTCAGAAAGTTTGCAGATGATACTAAGCTGGGAGGAATGGCTGACACACTGGAAGGCTGTGCTGCCATTCAGCGAGACATGGACAGACTGAAGTGCTGGGCAGTAAGAAATCAGATGAGGTTTAACAAAAGTAAGTGTAGAGTCTTACACCTGGGAACGAATAACTGCAAGTATCTGTTCAGGCTGGGACATGACCTGCTGGAGAGGAGTTCCGTGGAGAAGGACCTGGGTGTCCTGGTGGATGACAGGTTGGCCATGAGCCAGCAGTGTGCCCTCATGGCCAAGAAGACCAGTGGCATCCTGGGGTGCATTAAAAGGAGCATGGCCAGCAGGTCAAGGGAGGTGATCCTGCCCCTCTCCTCTGCCCTGATCAGGCCTCACCTGGAGTATGGGATACAGTTCTGGGCTCCCTGTTACAAAAAAGACAGGAATCTCCTGGAGGCGGTCTGCCAGAGGGCCACAAAGATGATAAAGGGCCTGGAGCATCCCCCCTGTGAGGAAAGGCTGAGTGACCTGGGTCTGTTCAGCCTTGAGAAAAGAAGACTCAGAAGTGATCTTATTAATGTTTTATAAATTTCTTAAGGGTGGGAGTCAAAGAGACATGGCCAACCTCTTTTTAGTGTTCTCTGGGGACAGGACAATGGGAAATGGCTGGAAACTTGAGCATAGGAAGTTCTGCACAAATATGTGAGGGAACTTCTTCACAGTGAGGGTGATGGAGCACTGGAACAGGCTGCCCAAGGGGGCTGTGGAGTCTCCTTCTCTGGAGATATTCAAGACCTGCCTGGATGCCTACCTGTGCAGTGTGCTGTAGGGAGCCTGCTTTGCAGAGGAGCTGGATTCCTGATGATGAATGATCTCTGGAGGTCCCTTCCAACCCCTACAATTCTGTGATTCTGTGACTTCACTTCCCCAAGGGCATTTTTTCTTAAAAAAATCCCTGCTTGCAAGCAATCAGTTAAAAGTCTCCTAACAACAGTCATGAGTCTTTGAATCCAATCCCCAGTGAACTTTTGCATGCAGGTTTAGTGGACCTGCAAGAATTCAGATTTTGCTGTGTTCAAATACAGAATCTGACTGAGGAGATCTCTACCAAATTAATACCACATAACAAGTTACCAGCGTTCTTCAGTTGAACCACAGAAACACACCATACATAAGTGAAGAAAAGTCCAACACGTATAAACCCATATGTGCTAGTGAGAGATTAAACACAATTTCAGCCAGTCAGCTGACAGTTTGTGTAAGAGAATCATAAAATCTCTGAATTGTTACATGTCAGAATGATTTAGGTTGAAAAGGACCTTAATGACCATCCAGGTCCAACCTCTCTCTGTGATGGGCTGACAATGGCCCCATCCAACCTGGCCTTGGACACTTCCAGAAGTGGGACACCCACAGCTTCTCTGGACAACTTATTCTAGTTCCTAGCCACTTTTATAGTGAAGAATTTTTTCCTTATATCTAACTAAATTCATCACCTTTCAGTTTAAAACCATTACCCCTTATCCTAGAACTGTGTGTCCTTGTAAAATATCTTCATCTTTCTTATAGGCCCTCTTTCAATTTTGAAAACTACAATAAAGTGTGCCCAGATCCCTCAGCCTTTCTTTGTAGAAGGGGTGCTCCAGCCTTCTGGTCATGTTTATGGGCTCCTTTGGATCCTCTCAAAGAGGTCCACATCCCTCATATTCTGGATGTAGTGCTTCAGGTGGGGGTGTCATGAGACTGAAGTACATGGGGAAGAATCATGTTCCTCAACCTCCTGGTTATGCTTTTTTGACTTCCTGGTCTGCAAGCACACACTGTTGGCTTGTGTTGAGTCAACAAATATGTCAAGTCCTTCTCTTCAGGGCTGCTGTCAGTGCATTCTCCATCCAGCCTGTATTTGTGCTTGGGATTGTCTTGACCCAGGTGCAAGACTTTGCACTTGGCCTTGTTGAACCTCAGGATTGCTTGTTCTTAAACGATCGTACCTGCCTTAGGAGCATGTGAATTGCAAACAGTAATTGGCCAGCTGGGGAGAAGCTACTCTACCACAATATCATGCACGTTGCTCTTTGTGCTGATGGCATTCTAGATAGACATTGTACACTGGTTGTCAACAGGTTTGGGCCAGTTTGGCCTGGTTCCATGACTAAATGGGGTGGAGGGACCCACTGACCCACACTGAGGGAGAGGGGGAACGGGAAAAAGGGGAAAGGTAGAAGATAGGGAGGTGGGCCTGAAAAAAAATAGCGGCAATGAGCTAAGAGAAGACTAATTTAGTAAATATGATAGCAGAATGCAAGATAATGGAATACAATACAGTATCATAGAAATTGAAATTAGTAAATAAAATCAGAGACAGAGCGTCCAAAACTGAAGGCCTTACTCTAATGCTGAAGGTGAGATGGCTAGGGAGCACACACCACAGTGACAAGCAGTAAAAGGAGGGGACAGTCTCTTGACCTGTGAGCAGTTTTATCTTTCCCTCTAAACGGAAAACAGAAACAGGACAGTGAAAGTCTTCTGGGAGATGTAGTTGTTCTCCACCTCTGAGAACCGGGTACCCAGAAGTATCAACACTCCACGGAACTGGTGCATTAGCTCTTTAACTCCCAGTGCACTACATGATGATATGATGTGGAATACTGATAATAAAAATCATAAAACCATGACACTGGTATATAGCATGGAAAACTCTATGCCTCCTATGTCTGCCGTGTTTTAATCCCTGACTTTGCAGCAGCCAAAAGGCATTGAAAGAAGGGACAGAAAATATGACCTCTGCTATGGGGAATAGTGGAGGAAGAAAGAGCATGCAGCAGCTCACATTTCCCCTTCTGGCACATGACTCACTTTTCTAGAAAGACGTTTTACAGTATGGTAATATTTTAAGGACCAAGGATAGGACAACTGAAATTAAAACATCCTTACTGGGTGTTTGTATCTTAGCAAGTGCAATTCCTTACAGCAAATGTCTGTACTGAGTAGTTATTTGTGCTTCTTCCATTCACATCAGTGAGTTCCTCTAGGAGCTGGTTGTTTGATGACATTTCTAAAGTTGAAAAAAAATAGAAACCCTAACAAAATCAGAGTGAAGACTGGTATTCATCCTCAGGTCAATGTACCATCTTCAAAGCAGATAGTAGCAAAAAAAATGTAGGAGAGAAATGTCCAGGATCTCATTAGGACAGAAAGGAAAAGAGCATCCCTGACCGGAAGCTGGCAGGAGCCCTTGAGGGAACTAAGTGGAATTCCCCAGAGCCTGCTCTGAGCCTGCTCCGTGCCTGCCATGCTGGCTGAGGGGCGGGGGTGGAGGGGGTAGAGGGGAAGGAGGCATTGCAGGCCCAGCGGTGCCAGCGGGCAGCCACAGCCCAAGCTGGGCCCCTGGCCAAGGAGGAGAGGGGCCCTGCCCGCGGTGCTGGGGAGCACCTGCCCTCCCCTTCCTCCCCTCCCAGCCGCAGGCAGACCCCCAACAGCCCCCTGCCCTAACCCCCTTGCACAGTTTTGAGCTGAAGAAAGAGGAGGTTAGGTGAACTGTGAGAGAAAATTCTTCACTCGGAGTGTGTTGAGGCCCTGACACAGGCTGCCCAGAGAAGCTGTGGGATTTCTTGGGTCTTCTGGGTGTTATCATAACATAAATGTTCTCCCTGGAGAATGGGGAAAAGAAGAAGGCTTTGTTAAATGAAGGCTAAGTTTTTTGTCTGAGGGTACGTGGCATTGTCAGCATTGGAGCTTTTGAGTCCTTATAGAACAGGAGTAAGTGGTAACCTAAGCTCAGGTAGGTGTTCTTTCTGGAAAGTGTGAAGAGTGCATTCAATGGAATTGCTTTGAAGTGGGTAATACATTAGAATCCTGAGATTGGTGTGAAAACTGAGTACAAACATATGCCCCCCCCCCCCCCCCCCCCCAAAAAAAAAAAAAAGCTGTTTTAAAAATGTAACTGTGTTCTACTGACAAAGAAGTATCTTTCTATTGCATTGTTTAGGAACAGCAGACACAAAGCAATGTAGCTAAAAGCAGCACTGTTAAATACCTGCTATAGTTTAGACTTGATTCAAGTTCACCCACCATACATGCATGTGCAAAACCTGCCGGTAAGACAGAATTTTAATTTGTAAATAACTTAAAAGGCTCAGCTGGTACACTGAAATTCTATAGGATATATAGTGCGTGTTCTGCCTTCCTATAGAACACAACGCTGTAAAAAGTGTGTCAAAACCACTGGGCTAAACTCTGCTCTCAAACCAATAAGGTACCCCGTAGAAAGGAGGTAATAGAAGCTTTCTCCTGCATGGAAATCTCTCAAAGCTAGTTACTGCTTGTCTCTTGAAGCCAGTATTAGCTTACCAATTTAAAGGGGCAGGTTTCACTTGCAAATCACTGAATCTTAGTTAAACTAGTAGCTGTGGACTTGTAGTAACTTGCTTGCTATAATCTTCTAATGTGGGTTACATCATCATCTCTCTGACATACACACTTATCCAAGAAGAAAACTGAACTCAGATTATGGCTTTTAGGATGGAGCTTGCCTATTTGCAGTGTGAATATTACAAATATGTTTAAAAATACAGCTGTTGCTGCCATCGTGCTGTACACCTGGGTCATTGGTGTGAAAACTTTAGTCAGTCAAAATATCTTCTATAGATATTTTTATATTTTAGAGAGGGAGTGAGGCAGCAGGGTTACTGCTTACTGACCACTGTTTCTTTATTCAGATGTGAAGTAGATGTTTCATTCTCTTGGGTCAGTGCCAAGATGTATGTTCTACCACACTCCCTTGTTCTCTGTTAACAGGTAAACACAAACCCATTGGAACTTCCCTGCAGCCTTTCCTGGGACTGTATTAATGGACTGGGAAATTATCTCAAATGATAGTATACTCTCTTAGCATGCAAGAGGTAGTGGAATTCATGCCCTCATGCCGTCACCAGAACATGGTGGGATGATTCCCATGACTGGAATGTGGTTATTGATGCTACAAACTGCTCAGAAGGGACATATGAGGAAGGAGGGGAGGAGGCATTGCCCTATACATCAAGAAAGGAATAGGGTGTGAAGAGCTGTCTCTGAAGACTGGCCACAAGCAAGTCAAAAGCCTATGGGTGAGAGCTAGAGAGAGGTAACAAAGAGAGCCTTGTAGTTGGTGTCTAGTACAGGTCACCTGATCAAGCAGAGCCTGTTGATGAAGTCACATTCCTTCACCTACAGGAGGCACTGTGATCGCAGGTCCTTGTCCTGCTCAGGGACTTCAACTACCCTAACATCTGCTGGAAAAACAGCATGGCAACCCAGGAGGCTCTTGAAATGCATTGAGGGTAACTTACTGAGCCAAGAAATAGCACCACCAGGAGGGATGCAGTACTGGACTGGTTGCTCGCCAATGCAAGCAAACTGGTAACATCAGGATTGGAGTCAGACTGGGCTGTAGTGACCATGAAAAGGTGGAGTTCACACTCTTGAGGAATACTGGACAGGCAAAGAGTAAAATCAAGAAGCTTAATTTTAGGAAAGCCAACTTGCAGCTCTTCAGGGAATTGGTAAAAAAAAAAAAACAAAAACCCTGGGAATCTGTCCTTACGGAAAAGGGAGCTGTGTAGAGCTGGCAAATCTTTAAGGATGCTTTACTGAGGGTACAAAAGCTCTCCACCCCAACATACGGGGAGTCAGGAAAGGAAGGCAAGAGGTTGGCATGGCTGAACCTGGACCTGCAGATTGAGTGCACCCTCAGCAAATTTGCTGATGACACCAAGTTGTGTGCTGTGGTCAACACGCCCAGGGGATGGCATGCCATTCGCAGAGACCTAGACAGGCTTGAGCAGCGGGCCCAGAAGAACCTCATGAGTTTCAACAAAGCCAAGTGGAAGGTCTTGCACCTGGGTCGAGGCAATCCCCATTACCAATGCAAGCTGGGGGATGAAAGGATAGAGCACAGCCATGTTGAAAAGGACTTGGGGGTACTGATGGATGGCAAGCTGGACATGAGCCAGCAGTGTGCCCATGCATCTCAGAAGGCCAACCGTATCCTGGGCTGCACTGAAAGAAGCATGGTCAGCACGTTGAGGGAGGTGATCCTGCCCCTCTACTCTGCACTGGAGTATTGTGTCCAAATGTGGAGTCCTCAGTACAGGAGAGACATGAATGTGTTGGAGTGTGTCCAGAGGAGGGACACAAAAATGACCCAGGGGATGGAGCACCTCTCCTACGAGGATAGGCTGAGAGACCTGGGGCTGTTGAGCCTGGAGAAGAGAAGGCTCCAGGTAGACCTGAGAACAGCATTTCAATATCTAAAGGGTGGCTATAAGAAAGAAGGGGACAGACTTTTTAGTGGGGTCTGTTGTGTTAGGATGAGGAGAAATGGTTTCCAACTAAAGGAGAGGAGAGTTAAATTGGATATAAGGAACAAGTTTTCTTCAATAAGGCTAGTGAGGTACTGGAACAGGTTGCCATGAGAGGTGGTGGTTGCCTTGTCCCTGGAAATGTTCAAGGCCAGGCTGGATGGGGCTCTCAGCAACCTGATCAAGCTGTAGGTGTCCCTGTTCATTGCAAGAGAGTTGGACTTCATGACCTTTAAAGGTCCCTTCCAATTCAAAAATTCTATGATTGTATATTCCCATGCTTCGCATTAGCATCCATAGAGAATACCTAGATAAGGAACATTCAGCAGCTGTTTTATTCCTTTTTCTTAGGTGACAGAATGGCTTCCTCACTGGATGGCTTCCACACATTTAATGTGTTTCTATACTGCAAATTACTTAATATCTAAAAGACAAATTCTCCATCTGCAAAATATGCTCAGAATGCTTCCTAGCTTTCCAACTCTGACCGTTACCAATCCTTCATAATGCCATTTCTTGCAGTATCAGAAGGGCAGTAACATGATTACAGCATGATTACTAGGGCTGAGAATGTTTTATGAAATAACATTATCCTTCATGGTATTCCATCTTTCTATCATTGTGTTTTGATATATTAACCATGAGGTGGGATTCAGATCCCAAATACTTCTCATTTTGTACTCAGGAATTATTGGCTTGCTGACATGAGAGTTAGCTCTGACTTGATGGAGGATGTGAAACCATTTTTTTCTTTTTATTTTCTCATAAATGTTGAAACCAGTCTTACTTTTTGATGTATGGCCCAAAGGGGACGAAGTATTGAAATCTCTGGGCCATGCACTCTTCTTGCTGAAAATCTGAGGATGTATTTTGGGTACTGTGGAAAAGGTATAGAATATGAGCTGTATTTCTCAACAGTGTTGATAATGTGAGAAACAAAGTAACTAAATATTTTAATTTAATTTAATTTTTGACTTTTTATGGTTTTACAGAAGGCTTCAAAATCTAGGCAGTGTATGAATGTTCAAATAATTAAAATATTCTTATTAGCAGAAAGAATAGTCTTGGACATCTGTAAAATTAAATTCCCAGTAGGATCTGTGATAAATAGCAGGACGTTTTGTTAAACATGTCTCTGGCTGGAAAACTGAGCAAACGTATCTATTTAGGCAATGTGAAGCCAAATTTTGTCTCTTGGTAGCAACTCAAAATGTGACTGTACCAAGTATTTATTTGTAAGTTGCATGAATGTGTGTAGAAGGTTAGATAGGCATGAAATGTCATCCATGTTCTGACAGTCTGAAAGGGTGATGGTATCCCAAAAGATACATGAAAAGGTGGAGAAAAGATGCTGTGCCTTGAAATTTGAATATTTTTGTGTCTTTGCCTGTGTAGACTTAATGATATGTTTGGAACCTAGACCTTACAGATGTTATAATGAACAACAAAGGAGAAGCATCTTTTTATACAGTGCTAATGCTATGAATGCCAGGAATGTGAGATGCTGTATAATGCAATGATGAATTTCTCATTGCCCAAGGTTTGCATTCATATAAAAAAAATAAGGTATGGAACTGCTGTGATAACAAAAAGGAAGAGTCTTGGATGGACAGCCTTCCCTAACACTGTGTAGGGAACAGGAGAAGTGGTAAAAGAGAGGTACGGATAATATCTGCAGCGTCCCCAGGCATGTTAGGATGTTCCTAGAATTGAGAAACTAGTTTCTATTGTCTCATTACTGAAACCATGTGAAAAGATGGGGGCGTGGTGGGTTTTTTAGAGGATGTTGTAGTTGTTGTTGCCTGTAAGAAACAAGTTATATACCTTTAAAAATGGAATAAATCTAGCGAGAATAATCAGTCTTCAATTACATCAAAAGCCCTTAGTATGAATCAGCTTACTTATGTAACACATGGTTATGGTTTGTACAATACCATTTTTAATTAACAAAATAGTGGTTTTCTGCTGCTTCAGAAGAATGTGCAGAGATTCTCCTCAAATTGCATACTGGTTATCCTTGGTGTCCTGCTGCTGTCTAAAATGTGGATTTGTTACCTGATGTGCAGTGAGGCAATTTGCACACATTCAGGAGAGAGACAGCTTTTAATTTGGGCCTGTGTGCTGGTGAGTTTCCACAAATCAAGCAAATGCAAGTTTCTTCACTGTATTTATACATTAAATTTCCAAGTATTCCACCTACCTAATATAGAAGAAACACGTATTACCTACATACTCATAAAGTTAAGTAATCATGATACTCCATTTCCTTTTGGCAACTTTCCTGGCTGTTTGCACTTGTACAGGGTTATCAGGGATGTTACGTGATCCTTCGTGGCCATTTAGGGAAAGATCCCCTTACTCTTTTTATCCTTTTATGGTGACCTATAAACAAGCTGAACAGTTCTCCTCTTCCAATTTTCCAAGGGGAATAATTGTCTTTGATTAATCAGATAACAACAATGTCTAAGACATTCTGCTTTAAAATAAGCAGTACTTGATCAGCAGGCTCTGCCTTCATTTTGATTAAGCACAGACAATGCCCCTTCTTTCCAAGGGAAGATTACAAAGTTTTGAGGTAACTACCTTGTATCGCTGCTGTGAACCGGAGCTTCAACATTAAAACTTTAATTACCGTTCTCAGATAGACTGCACATCATGGGGAGTACTCTTTGAACATGCAGATAGTGAGAGAGGTCTATTTCTGATTTGCCTATTAGGAAAGATTGCTTCAGATTCCTCCTTTTCCAAATCATTTTTCAGATATACATGTGAGTATGGGGCACATGAGAATATGTTACATTATCTATGCTGAGCTCCTTAGAACTAGATCCTGGCCTGTAACTACGAAATTCAGGTAGGATAGTGTTTTGCTTTTAGATCTAGAGTATGTTTGCTAATGTTAATGCAACTGCAAAAAATATATTTTTTTAATTTTTTTGTCTTAAATGTCTATGAGCGCTATGGAGGTATGGACAATAGTTGCACAGAGTACTAAAATCTTGTGCTGCAAAAAGAAAGCTCAACACTGCATTTCTACTCAAAGCATGGAACAGCAGCTCTGCAAAAATGATGTGTTCCTGTAGGGAATCTTCTTTAGGAGCAGGTTGGGCTTTATGTTCACCAGATGTCCCTTCCAACCCCTATGATTCTGTGATTCTAGGTTTTCCTTCTTACCTGTCTCTGTGATGAATCAAGGTTAATTAGATCTGAGAGGCAAAGGCATATAGATAATCAGATTTGGACTGAGTCTGGAGAAATCAGGAGGCTCTTGATTCATTGTTCCTGCTTAAGTAGAAAACAAATCATGAAACAGCAGAACAAAATGGTCCTGCTTTCTGAACAATATTAGCCCAACATTGTGAAAGGACACGTGAATAGATGTTTTTTTTATCAGTAAAAGAAAACCTTTGCACTTGCACTAGACTTTTAATCCATCACCACTGCATGAACATACCATTTATAAGATCTAGCATGATGAATTGCGCACAAGTGCAGATACAGTCGGGGCCTTTGTCTTACTGCGGATGGAGTTTCTTTACATAAACATTGCCATTGGTGGGATAAGACACTGAAGCAATGGGAATTCGTGAAGTTCCTGAGCTCAGATCACTTATTAAGCCAAAGTTAGTGCTGACAGTCAGGGTAAGGCATGGCTTCCATGAACATTAGTGTGGCAGCAGACATAATTACTTATTCTGCTTTCAGGCTAGCAGGAGTTTTTCAAGACTCAGTTATTTGTGCCTCATGGTATCCCATGGAAGACCTTACCCATTCCAGAAAGCACATGAAATCCATTGAGAAGCTGAAAGAAAATGGCATAGCTGAAATTAAAGTGCTGTTATTCTTGAGGCCCAAGTTAATGCTTTATGTGGCAGTGATTGATAGCTTCAGCAACATTTTTACGTCCTTATCATACAAACTACGCTTTCTTCACATTTTCTGTCTCCTTTGTTTCCTTCATTTTCATGGAGAGTTCAGAGGAAAAATACACAGAACATTTGTGAAACTCATCACTTACTCTTCCAAATGAGCCTTTTCACTTCTGAGTTTAGTAATCTACTCAGAAAGGCCCTGCCCACCAAAAGGACTTTGAACAGTTGTATTTTATCTCAGTTTAAACTAAGTTTGTTTTAGTTCTGTTTTTTAGGTTTGTTTGTAAGGGTTTTTTGGCTTAGAGGATCCTATGGAAAATTTGTGGAGCTGACAGGTGCAACTCATAGAGCTGATGCTCTCAGTTCAATGCTTTGTAGTACTGGCTGCATCCAGCATGTAGGCAATGTATAAACTGATTACTGGTATGTACCGGCTGTTTCTCCTGTTATGACGATTTGTATTTCAGAGCTTTTGCTCTGTCTGTGGTCCTGAGGGCAAGCCACAAATGATCTTCTGAGGGAAGGCATGCAAGATCGGCACTTGGCAGCAGGAACAGCTGACTGATTTTAACAGCAGTGGGTTTGTGCCTCTTCTGAGCTCACGCTGCAACACTTACCATTAAGGATGCTTTTTTCTTCATTTCACTGGGAATAGATCTATATGCAGGATAGTAAACCATTCCCCAGATTTTGGTTTGTGGCCCAAAGTCTGTGGAAAATATCAAATTTATTGTAGACTGTTACATGATGAGTATCTATGTCTGAATGTATACTGTGAATTGACTTCACAAGAAAAGCACTTTGTTCTCCCTCCTATTAATTAATCATCGTATTTTTACAAAGATACCATAGTATCATAGTATTGTATAATATCATATCTCCTCCTCAGTAATAAGCAAGGCTGCAATATTATAACTGCCAAGTAGTTAGGTAGGAATAGTCAAAGTGGTCACCAAGGACCATTCCTGCAACTGCTGTGCAAAGACATTCAAATCAACGACTGTACTGTAACAAATTTAGCAGGAGCCTCATAATGGCAAAGATAAATTGCTTCCAAATAAATGTCCCAAAAGCTTTAGGAAAACAAACTAATGGAAACAGCAGGATTCTGCAGAAGGGAAAACAGAACTAAATGTACTCTTTTCTGTGCAGGGGAAATCTGAGCCAAGGAGGCTTTTCACATCATCTTGTTCTGTGCCAGGTAAGAGAGAGCTTTTCATCTCAGATCTAAAAACTGGTGCTTCTCAATGATTTATGGAATGGAGATAGACTGTTCTGCGAGGAATTTTTGGCTGTCCCTGGCTTCCTGTTTCTCCTTGCAAACAGCTGCCTACAAGGCAGCATTTCAGGTCAAGGCTAAAAATGAATGTGAGCACAATGAGGATGGGTGGTGTGTTTCAGCAGTAGCAACAGTGACAGTGGGTCACATCTGCTGGTACAGATTGTTACGAGCGTGGTGTGGGCTCTTGTTCATCACTGGCAAAAATGCAGAGCTAATGGTAGTGACTGTTGAAAAACAGCTTTTTGTAGCTAAGAGTTTGCTCTATCAAACTGTGTTACTGTACTCATTCTATCAGAATTAGTTTCCATGGAAATAAATTAGAGGTATTACTTTCGGAGCAACCTACATACATGCAGTCCAAGATAATTCCTTTTCACTCAATGTGACCTGAAAGCCAAAGGACTGGACACCCATGTTTGACTCCAATATTATCAACATCTGACTCTGACGTTGAGGGCCAACACAATAACATAAGAGGCATTGCTTTCGGAGCAGACCTTGTATAATACACAATTTAGTTAATGTTTATAGTAAGATATACAACATCTTATTTTCTAATATTTTGTATTAAAACAAAAGAGGGGGAACAAAAGCATTGAACTAGTGGGATATTTGATCCTGTATTTGTGGAACTAGGCATCAATATCTGATTTGATGGAAGTGGTTATAATTCTCAGTGAGTTCTCATAGTTTTTTTCAGAGCTCATCTCTTTCCTGTGACCTACCTGATGGATGAGGGAAAGGCTGTTGTTGTAGTCTACCTAGACTTCAGCAAAGCCTTTGACACTGTCTCCCACAGTATTCTCCTGGGGAAGCTGGCAGCCTGTGGCTTGGACAGACACACTCTTCACTCGGGTAAAGAACTGGCTGGAGAGCCAGGCCCAGAGAGCGGTGGTGAACGGAGTTAAATCCAGCTGGTGACTGGTCAGGAGTGGTGCTCCCCAGGGGTTGATACTGAGGCCTGTCCTCTTCAATGACTGTACTGATGACCTGAATGAGGACATTGAGTGCACCCTCAGTAAGTTTGCAGACGACACCAAGTTGGGAGAAAGTGTCTATATGCATGGGAGTAGTAAGGCCCTACAGAGAGATCTGGACAGGTTGGATCTCTAGGATGAGGCTAATGGGATGAAATTCAACAAGACCAAGTGCCAGGTCCTGCACTTTGTCCACAACAACCCCAGGCAACGATACAGGCTTGGAGCAGAGTGGCTGGAAGGCTGTGTAGAGGAAACAAACCTGGGGGTATTGGTTGATGCTCGGCTGAATGTGAGCCAACAGTGTGCTCAAGTGGCCAAGAAGGCCAGTGGCATCCTGGCTTGTATCAGAAATAGTGTTGCCAGCAGGAGCAGGGGAGTGATCACCCCTCTGTACTCAGAACTGGTGAGGCTGCAGCTTGAGTACTGTGTTCAGTTTTCAGCTCCTCACTACAAGAAAGACAGTGACAAGCTGTGGTGTGTCCAGAGAAGGGCAACAAAGCTGTGTCAGGTCTGGAGCACAAGTCTTATGAGGTGCAGCTGAAAGAGCTGGAATTATTCAGTCCGGAGGAGGCTCAGGGGAGACCTTATTGCTCTCTATAACTACCTGAAGAGAGGTTGCAGCAAGGTTGGCCTCTTCTCCCAGGTAACTAGCAATAGGACTAGAGGGAATGGCCTCAAGTTGTGCCAGGGGAGATTCAGGTTGGACGTTAGGAAATACTTATTCTCCAGAAGAGTGGTCAGGCACTGCAACGGCTGCCAGGGAGGTGGTGGAGTCACCAACCCTGGAGGCGTTCAAGAAGTGTTTAGATTTTGTACTGAGGGGCATGGATTAGTGGGAAATATTGGTAGTATGTGGATAGTTGGACCTCTTGGAGGTCTTTTCCAGCCTTGGTGATTCTATGATTCCTGTTTCTAAGCTCCAAAATTCCACTGTCTCCTTCAGATGATTCAATAGACATTTGTCGATGGGGTCTAACACCTGTCATGCACAGACACTTTGGAGCTGGGATTGATTCGACTGACATTGTCAGTGACAGGGCACGCACGCTTCATGCCTGTGCAGACCCAACGGTGCCACAATGAAGGGCCGCAGTGTGGACTGGGGTCAGAAAAGAATGGGTTTGTGTGGATGGCTGCCAAGCAGGACCAGGATGAAGAAGAGAAGCTGCAGTAGGCCTAGGAACAGCAGAAATCTCCTGCGCAACAGAAGAAGATTCAGGGCACGTTTGACTTAGCACTTTCCAGCCAACCCCTGCAAATGGCCCACGGACCTATGCTATACAGGGAGCAACAGAATCTGCCAAAATCCCCACCCCACCTGTTCCCCCACCCAGGACACTAAGCAATATTGAAGTATTTCATCCCCAAAAAGTCAAAAGCTGCCTGATGGCTTAGGACCCCAGGGCAACTCACCGCAGCCAGGTGCAGAATGGACGCCTCTGTGATGCTGTCTGCTGGTCCCAGAGGACATGGCGAAGCAGGGACCCACATTGGGGGGCGCAAAGCTTTGATGCTCAGGACCTCCGTCCCTACCAATGGAAGCGGGCCCATATCCCCTGCTGTGGCCCTGAGGTGACCCTTCCCTCCCCAAGGCCACAGCGGGGCTTTCTCTCTTACCAATCGCACGACCACTGTCTCATGCACCAGGGAACCAAAGTATGCTCCTCTCTGTGTTATCTTCCTTGTGCTACAGACACCGGGAGTTTGGTGTGTGAGAAGAGGTCTCGGTCGGCACTATGACCTCTCCCCCAAGGCAGCCACAGGGACCCAAGGCTGCTGCCCAGCCTCTGCTGGAGCTGGGATGGACACCTCTTGGTGCCAGACCTGTACAAGCCTGGCCTTCCTGAGCTCCAGCTGGTGACATAGATGCCTGGGGGCTGTTGGGATCCCAATACCCCTCTGCCTCAGGTCAGGGTTGTGCTGGGCCCTCACTCATGTGGCAGTGTGCCTTTTGGTGCTCTCTTGTGCCTTTTGCAGGTTCTTCACCTTCTCCCTCAGTGCCTGGAGAAGGAAAGGGTCCAGTCAAGAGCCCACCCTGTGCCTGCTCAGAGGAGGCTTCCCCCAATAAACGCAGTGCTCTTTTCATTCTCTCTGTCCTGCCATTAGTACCTTGTTGATTTCTGCATGCTGACAGCATCCGCCAGCTCTGCAGACCTCCTCTTACACTGCAAAGTAATCAGGACTGGTTGCATGGATGCAGGGTAAGAAAGGGTACGTGCACTGTTAATGTTACCATGTATGCTTTGGGGTCCTTATCTGCGATACCAGTGTGGTCGTTTATTTCTTCAACAGTTGCAGAGCCATCACAAATTATAGCCTACTAAGGTTGCTGTGCTTTATATTATCCTACATTTTTCTGATTCATTAGGGAGTCTGCTAAAAGCAAGTATGCTCAGCCAGTGTGGAATGTCCTTTAAAAAATCTCTAAGTGGAGAGGTTCAAGGGCTGTTGCTAACTCCAGTTAATTGTTTCTGTTTACTTCTTACTTTTAATCTTCCATTTTCAGCAGAACAGCTGGCAAAGTTTTCTGTATACTACAATTCCTTGTTAACTTAAATTAACACTTCATTGGTTTTAAGAGGCATGCCAGCTTTGATAACACGATCACACTAGGCTCATGACTATTTTAGGAAAATAAAGAAGTCATTTATGCTGCTGGAAGTATCAGCAATTTCTCCAAAACAAACAAACAAACAAAAAACCCAACACAAACAAACAAAAACTAGATCCACAAACCCTCAAATTCAAGATAATCTTAGTTATGTAGCTACAAAGGAGGAGTACAGAGCTGGGGAAGGGTCTGGAGGACCAGAGGTACGAGGAGCGGCTGCAGCCCCTGGGTGTGCTCAGTGCAGAGCAGAGGAGCTGAGGGGAGGCCTCATGGTGGCTGCATCTCTCACAGGGAGCTGTGTCAGGGGAGGGTTGGTGGGTTAGGGAAAGGCTCTGGCCCAGAGGGTGGTGGGGATGACACAGAGCTGCTGGAGCTCAAGGAGTGTTTGGACACTGCTCTCAGACACAAAGTTTGGGTTTGGGTGGTGCTGTGTGGAGCTGGGGGTTGGACTTTGAGAAGCTGTGAATTGCCCAGAGAAGTTGTGGGTGCCCCATCTCTGGAGGTGCTTAAGGCCAGGTTGGGTGGGGTCTTGGGTGACCTGGTCTGATGGGTGGCAACCAGCCCACAGCAGGGGGTTGAACCTGGATGGGCTTAAAGGTGCCCTTCAACCTAAGCCATTCTGTGATTCTATGATTCTTGTGGGGTATTCTATGATTATGTATGATTCTGTGATCTGTATCTGAATGCATGTTAGAATTTTTTCTTCTCTGTATGGGATTTGTCCTTGGCCATGTTTATTCCTATAAGACAGGTTCTGCTGGATCAGATATTACAGAACAGATTTTGAGGGAGATGGAAGAATTTTTGTGTGTATGGTTGCCTGCAATGAAAGAAATTGACAGTGAGGGAGAGAAAACCGTCTCTCCTAAGAGTTAAGTCTATCACAAACTACCCATGAGTCCAGCTGAAAACTGTCACAGTTTGCAACTGTATCAGATATACAACTGCAGATAGACTTTTTTTTTTGTGAAAAATCTATGCATATCTGAAAATGATTTTTCTGTGAATATTGTGTACAGTGGGAAGCTAGCAAAAATCATCACCTACTCCAATTGCCTAAACCACCACAAAGTTATTTGCTGTTAATAATAAATATGTTTCAAACATAGTAGAAGCTACATTACCTAACACTGTTAAGACACCCTTAGAAAATCAAATATTGAAGGCTTAGCATGTACAGAGTGTTCCCTTTTGCTTCTTTCTTAAGAGGAGTTATGAGCAGTAATTGTTTCAGTTTGTGATCCAGTTTACCAGTTTCACAGTTGCAGTATCTTTGCTGATATGGCATTGCCTCATTTCTCTCATTTAGAGATTGGATTATATTGAACTCTTGTCATCATAATGTTCTTTAAAGTAATAACTGTTTCCTCACTCCTCACCCTCCCTTGCACTGGTTGATGACAGAAAAATTCCAGTATCAATCTCTTTAAATACTGCACAATACTACTCAGTCTTGCAGAACATAGCAAAAGTCTAAAGCCAAAGGTGACCATTTGCTTTCAAAACTGAAAACAAAGAAAACACAAGGTTAGAACATTATGTTCTAGAATATTCCTTTTTACTTTTCAATTTTGAGGTGAAGGAGGATGAAGTATAAAAATGTCTGTGTTCAACAAACAGATGAGGCCAGTGAGAAAGCACAGTTAAGGATGTTATCAGACTTGACTGCTGCTGTCTACATGGACAAAAAGGAATGCATTTGCTCCATTACTTGTTCAGCACATTCTCATATGACAGACCCAGTTTTAAGATGCTCTCAGCTTAGAGCAGAATTATTTATCCTCCTTCATTTTTCCTTCAACTCGTGAAAAGACTAGCTCTAATGCCGAGGCACTGGGCAGGACAGGAGCCCTCTCTAAGATGCCTTGCACTGCATATAGAAGATACAATTACTGCCTGAAACAAATTTACAGTCTTAACAGATTTTAAATAAAACATTTTTCCATGTGAAATGCTGTCCATGTCATGGAGAGAAGGATGCACACAGAAGTGCTGATGTTAAAAGAAACCCATTTTAAGAATGAAAAGGGTACAGACATAAGGAGAGTAGTCATGTACGCTTAAATTTACAGATAAGTCAGATTTCCAGACTTTGAGTTGTGTTGCTCATCTCTGAATCAGTTTCTTGCAAACCAATCTGGTGCCCAAGGCTTTATGTTGTTTGTTTAACACTCAACAAAATTTGTTTCTAGAGCTTAGGGCTTGTAGCAGCTCTCCATTTAATTGCTGCCTTTCATTCCTACTTCTTAAAAAAAGCACCGAACAAAAAACAAAATCCAGCAGCAGTGACTACAGTACAAACAAAAACAACCAGCTAACAAATAACACACACACACAAAACAAACAAACAAGCAAAAAGCCCCAGTACCAATGAGAAATGAGCAAATGCTACTGGGAGAAATTGGCAAGTGATATATTAAATGCTGTGGGGACACCAAGTGGTGAATTACTAGTTTTCATGGTAGAAATTAATATTTGGATATTTGTTCAACTCTTATTTCTTTCTTATTTTTTCTTTCCTTACCCCACTATGGAACTCAATGTCAGTATTGTTTTTAAAATATATTTTCCATAGCACCATATTGCTTTTTCTACAGAAAGCATGAGTGGAAGTTTGTCTTACTGAAAAAAAACCCAGAACTTTCCAATGCATACAGATTTCCCTGTATGGCTTCTCGTCCCCTCACAGAAGATGACAGCACCTTCCAGTTTAGAATTATCAGCAAACTTGCTGAGGATGTGCTCTACTCTTCCACCCAGATCACTGATAAAGATGTTTAACAGGACTGGCTGCAGAATTGAGCCCTGGAGAACACCACTGCTGATCAGCTTCCAGCCAGATGTAGCCCTGCTCGGTGCGATCCTTTTGAGCTGATTGCAGCCAGCCACTGCAATCCACTGAGCTCTACCAGTTCATCACTAGCTCATGGGAGTAGTGTGTTCATCTCACAGTTAGACAATTTGTCCAGAAAAATGTCATGAGGGACAGTCTCAAAGGTCTTATTAAAATCCAGAAAGGTTATGTTTGCTGTTTAATCCACTAAGCAGGTGACTTTATCATAGATGGAGATCAAATTGCTAAGGCAGGAATTTATCTTCATGAGCCCATGGTGACTATGCCTGATTAAAGCTTTATCCTTTAACTGACTTCCAATAAAATGCAGGACAATCTCTGAAACTCTTCCAGGCACTGAAGTTAGACTAAGAAGTCTGTAGTTCCTGGAGTCTCCTCTCATGCCCGCTTTCTGGATGGGTAAAATACTGGTTGGCTTCCAGTCAGTGGGGGACCTCCTAGACTCCCAAAACACATAGTAAATTGTTGAGATAGGTATAGCTGTAATATCTGCGAGCTCCTTCAGTATTCTGGGGATGAATCCAGATTTGTAAGCTGGATGAGTACTGTGAAGAAATTTATTTTGTCATTATGTCAGCTAAAGAAAACTAAGATATCTGTTATCAAATTGTATGGGTAATTTAGCACTAAACCTAGTGGTGACTGCAAAGCTTAGAGCAACCCTTCTGAATGTACCAGTTGTCCAGGCTTCCTTGAGTACAGCAGCTTACACAAATGACATAATGTAAGACATGAATAAGCCAGAGCCTGAACAGCTCTCAGAAGCCTGTTAAGGTCCAATAAATGCATCTAACCTGACAGTAGACTTATGATTATCAGTGAAATACAGTGCAACTGGAGGTCCTTTTGTAAAGACTTCAGCTACACAACCAAATACAGAAGGAGTTATCCCCAAAAGAACATTCTGATGAATGTTTTTCAAAACACTATCTAAAGGCGAAGTGCGGTAGAGTTCATGCAATGCCAAGACACACAGTTACTCCAGTGTTCAATAAAGATGACCTTTGCCTCTAGGCACTGTGATCAAACTTAGAGCAGGTTGCTGTACAGGCAGTCTGGTAATGTGATAAATGCAGTGCTGTAAGGTATTTGTCATTCTAGGTATATTATTTTAGCTTGAGCAGTATGTCTGGAAGAGATAGCAAATGGAGATGAACAGTGAGTGCTCTGTGTAAATACAACTGCTGCTGAGTCTCCATTCAATAAATCACATACAATGGAAAAGTACCTGTTAGCCTTATCATTCCTGGGTAAGGTAAATTATAGGACCCTGTGCATAACACAAGAAGACAATGTCTCAACTGAAGGAAAAATAGTCTGATATGAATGTGTTCCTATTTATAAACAAAAATTGGTTCTACGACACAGGTTTTAATGCAGGTACTCCATAAAGAAAACTTCTGCCACAGAAAAGGGTCTATTACTAAGATGTTAGACAGTAATCACCAAATGTTATGTGAGCTCTGCTCATAGGAAAACATTCGTAGTTTTAAGCTCTGTTTGACTGAATAAAAAACAGAGAATCCCTTTAGACTCTTCCAAAATATTCTCAGACAATGTCACCAGCAGCTTTTGTTTACAAATGTGAAATTTGTTGAATATTCAGATTCATCTGAAATATGCATAGCATCTTGCATCGTAACTTAAAAATCTGTCTAGGCAGTTAGAGAGAGAATGCTACTCTAGCCATGAGGTTCGGATGTAAAACACTATAGAAGAATAATTTCTGATTATCATAAAAATACTGTTTTTTTAGTGAAGAATTTTTTTTGCTGTCTGTGTCATCTATAGAGGAATAATATAAATGAAGTCTGCATTGCTTCCATCTAGGCATTGTTTAATGCAGCCCTGCATAATCAGATTTCAGAAACACTGCATTTTTTTGGTAATATATCCCAGTCATTTGTCAAATTTTCACTGAGAAACATCAGTAAAGCTGCTTAGAGGAGTATTCAAACATAGAGCTTAATTCCAGAAAAAATGCTTAAGTCCTTTTCATTTAAGAGACACCATAGTTGTGAAAGTATTTCACTAAGACAGATTTTTTGTTAAAAAATAGAATAGAAACTGCACAGATAAATTGCAGGAAAAAATCATTAATGTATGCATTAATCTTTCTGCTTCAAACCAATTGGAAAAAAAAACAACACCAAACCATCATGGGAAAATCCAAGTTCTCAGATCTTCTTGTGAGAAGTAGATACAAAAATGGAAGGCTACTGTCTTGCTTCAAGTGATGGGTACAGACAAAGACACAGATATCCTTTGCTCTGTTCTGGATTCCGCAATGATTTATCATGCTCAGTGTATATAAAAATTTGAACAGAGATAGATTTTAACAGGACATGTTTTGGTTTACTTATTTGTAATGTTTCTTATTTTGGGGACATAGCCAGAAAGGAAAGGATATCAAGTGACTTGGTATTTTCTTCCTCCCGTCTCCTTTCTGTTACTCCTGCTTTTTGAATGCCAGGTCCAATAATTCACTGCAAGGATAAAAAAAAGAAGGAGAATTCAACATGGAAGGAAAGGTGACAGTAATAAGGGCATCCAATCACATTTATGAAAAACACTCAGCTTCTAAAGACTTGTCAAAATAGTTACTAATGTAACAAGAACAATCATAACCAAAGCATCTGCTGTTTGTATACTGATGCTGGCAGGACCCTTTTAGCACAAGAAAGGTAAGACTGTATATACAGGAGTCCATAATCTTTACATTCAGATATCCGTGTCTGGGAAGGTGCCATTTATAAATGTTGTTTGTTAGCTTGACAGTCAAAACAAATCTTATTCTCCATGAGAGTAGGAAAGCACCGGCACAGCTGCCCAGAGAAGCTGTGGGTTCCCCATCCCTGGAGGCACTCAGGGCCAGGCTGGGTGGGGTCCAGGGTAGCCTGATCTGGTGGGGGGCAGCCTGCCCATGGCAGAGCGATTGGAGCTGGTGGGCTCTACGGTCTCTTCCAATCCAAGTCATTCTATGATTAAGAGTAAAACCTGCACAGTAGTAAGATGCTTATATGTGATAACACTCAGGATTAAACAAGATTATCTCTTTAATTCTAGGTCTGCTTTTGAGGCTCCATGATAACCTATGAACTTTTATGTGCAGATCCAAGATCAGTATGATTCCCTGATATATGTCCATATAGAACATTTATCTTCAGTCTTAGTTACTCCATACAGTGAACCATGAGCATGTTTTTTTTTAAATGCAGTCAATTATTATCAAACATATGAAGGAATGAACCTATTCAGTTCATGATTTCAAGAGATGATTGTTTACAAAAGCATGTAAACATAATAGATTACACATATTCAAACTTCAGTCCCTCAGTTTTCCTTTATAAATATCAAAGTTTTCATAAGATTATACTGGACTCAGTTATACACACACACATTGTCTATCTATCTATCTATCTATCTATCTATCTATCTATCTATCTATCTATCTATGTTACTTATTTTTTCCCCTCTGGGGCTGTAACAAGTCTAGACATCTGTTTCAAAAATGCAGTATCAGAATGAGATATGTAGGTTGCTTCACAAACTTCTTAATGTATCTAAGAGCAGTTTTTATTCTACTGTTTTAATTATCCTAATCTTCACAGGCACTTTAATACAACACAGCAAAAGTAAAAATCAAAACACCTTCCTTAAAAAAAGTCTTTTCCATTTATTTAACTGTTCTAGGAGAAATAGGGCACTTACAATGAAGAGAGAGCATGCCATCACTGTAATGGCAGGAGAATATAGGCTAAAGCAGGAGTCACTATGCGTACAAAAACAAGGACTTCTGAATACAGGTCAGCGTATTAAATCAGGAGGAGGCAAGGTCCCCTTATCACAGCAGGCTCTGTCAGCCAAGGAGTCAGTCAGCTTGTAATTGTGGGAGGTTTTCTGTAATGTGAGCTCAGAGACTTACTTGCATGAAAGCAGCCAGCTCAGAGGCACAAACGACTGTCAAAATTTTATCCACTGCAAATATCTAATATATAGATAGATATATAGCTAAAATAGCCCAGTTCTTCAATTTGCCAGGATGGAGTCAAGGGAAATGATGATTCGCCACAGCCAGCTTCCTGAATGGCAGAAACAAAGATGGCTTCCCCATTTCTGATTAGTTCACTAGGTAATAGAGCACTTCATCTTTATGCTGTTCATCTCTTTAATTTCTAATCAATCTCAGTGGGATGAAATGCAGTCTAGGAATCTGTTGGGATATAGTAAGCACAGGAGCAAAACCAATACCTTCTTGTCAAAGACTTGAAATTGCTTGAATAATAACTACAATAAAAACAACAACAATAACGACTTGTTCTATGCATGCAGAACGCATTCTGAATGTGATGGAAAAAATGGAAAAATGGCCAATTGCAATTAGCAAACCAGACACATTTCTAGAGACCAGGCATTACACTTCTGTGCTGATGACACCTGCGCAGAGGGTTCAAGGGCAGAACAGAGAATCCTGCACCTTTTATAGAATTGAATACCTGCTTGAAGTTGATAATGTGCATTACTGAAAGGACAAAAGAAAGATTGAGGCATTCAGTCTTTTAAAAAAATCCTAATCTCTGTCAATGATTCTATGATTCTTGAGATTCTATGATTCCATGTTAAAGTACAAACCCTAACATTGTGGGTTTCTTCTTTTAAGCATTACTTAACATTACAGCTGGGAAATAATGGTTACTAATGGCTCACCGATACCAGTCATATTTCATTGTCCATTGAAGAATTTCAGTCTCATTGGATAAGCACAGATATTCTTGCATAATCCAAACTAGATCCAGAATTGAAATCAGTAGCCATGTGTTCTTCTTTTCCTGGAGAGGAAAAGCTGAAAATAGAGGAGCTAAAAAGATCGTACTTATAGTTTCATTAGTAAAAATCCATTTAATCTCTCTGTGATCTCCCCATCTATAAAATAAGTATGACAATTTATTTCACGTAAGTGCAATGAAAGTGAACCTTAAAAGTATTCAGATGGTGACAAGGACTAGAGAGGTTTTCACCTGTGTTCACGTGAGACATGCTGTCACACTGGCCATTTATCCCTTCTCACTGTGGAAGTGCTATCTCTTCTATCAGATAAAGATACAATTTCAGCAATTTGTTTAAATGACGAACAGCATATTCACTTAGCCAATGAAGATCATAGTCTCTTACAGCACTGAGTGCTGTCAATTCTTATTGCCCCTTAACTCACCGGGGATACTGAGCATCAGCCAGGGCCAGGTCTGAAGAAATTAAGAGTTAATTGCTCCAGAAGTTTTTTTTTTAATTAGATGATTTTCAGTGGAGGGAGAAAGTACTAGTAGGCAGATATCATCTATTTGACTAATATTTGATCAAAGATGGCATTTTTTCTCTCAGAGGACATGCCAATAGAGCAAAGGTTAAGCTACACTGCAGTACTATAGCTGAAAGGGATTAGCCTCTTCTCCAACTCTTGCCTCAAATTGGCATTAATAGAAACTTAAAAAGAAATTATACCCATACTTTCTTCCTAGTCTGTAATTTGTTAAGCAAAATTTTTGCATTATTTTAAGAAAAAGATAAAACAAAACCAGGCCAAACAGCATAGGCAGAATGGAAGCTTTCCATGAGAAGCTCTCCATGACTGGAAAAGGGGAAACACATAACACTTGTTTCTGGAGAGAGTAAAAAAGAGCACCCCAGCAACTACAGACTGGTCAGCCTCACCTCTCTGCATGCTAAGATTAAGGAGCAGATCTGACCGGAAATTACATTAAGGCATATGGAAGTTAGAGAGGTGACTGGGGACAGCCAAGAGGGCTTCACAAAGGGCAAATCATGTCTGACTAATGTGGTGACATTTTATGACAGTCTGAGCATTGATGTACAAAAGAGCAACAGATGCAACCTACCTTGACTTGTATAAAGAAGATCTCCACAGAATCTTACAATTGTTAGGGTTGGAAAAGACCTCCAAGGTCACCAATCTAACCATCACCCCATCCTCACCAGGCCTACTGAGGCATGTACCTCCTCAGAAGTTTCTGTTCCAGGTAGGGAACAAACAGCAGGAATCTCATGTGTGAGCCCAGCAGACAAAACTCAAGAATTAAGACAATGCTAGGGCTTTATCCCTAGATAATAGCCCAGAGCAGAGCAGGAGGGCTGGAGGAGGGCTGCTGCCCATGAGGTTCTGTGCTGGTGCAGCTCCTGAATAATGGGCCCTGTGGCACAGAGTAATGTTGGAGCAGTGCTTGGGAAGCTGCAGCCTGTGGGAAGCCCACACAAGATCAGTTCCAGAAGGATGGCATCCATGGGAGGTACACACGTGGAGCAGGGGCAGCAAGTGACCATGGAGTGGCAGAGATGATGTGTTATAGACTGACTGCAGCCCCAATCCCCTGTTCCCCTGTGCTGTTTGGGAGGAGAAGGTAGAAGAGGTTCATTGGGCAGAAGATGGTTTTAATTGGCTTTTAGTTTTTATTGTTCTTCTGCTAGTAGTACATAATAAATTACATTAATCTCCCCACACTGAGTCTGTTTTGCCATAACTGGTGAGCGATCATAGAATCATAGAATCACTAAGGTTGGAAAAGACCTCCAAGATCATCCAGTCCAACAGTCCACCTATCACCAGCATTTCCCACTGAACTGTGTCCCTCAGTACAAAATCTAAATGTTTCTTGAACACCTCCAGGGTTGGTGACTCCACCGTCTCCCTGGGCAGCTCATTCCAGCACCTGACCACTCTTTTGGAGAAGTATTTCCTAATAACCAACCTGAATCTCCCCTGGCACAACTTGAGACCATTCCCTCTAGTCCTATTGCTAGTTTCATGGGAGAAGAGGCCAACCTCCACCTCACCACAACCTTCTTTCAGGTAGCTGTAGAGATCAATAAGGTCTTCCCTGAGCCTTCTCTCCTCTACACCAAACAATCCCAGTTCCCTCAGCTGTTCCCCCTTAGATTTGTGCTCCATACTCCTCACCAGCTTCATTGCCCTTCTCTGAAGGCACTACCGGGCCTCAGTGTCTTGCAGTGAGGGGCCAAAAACTGAACACAGTACTTGAGGTGTGGCCTCACCAGTGCTGAGTACAGAGGGACAATTACTTCCCTGCTCCCACTGGCAACACTATTTCTGATACAAGCCAGGTTCCACTGGCCTTCTTGGCCACCTGAGCACACTGTTGGCTCACATTCAGCTGAGCATCAACCAGTACCCCCAGGTTCATTTTCTCTGCACAGCCTTCCAGCCACTCTGCCCCAAGCCTGTAGCATTGCCTGGGGTTGTTGTGGGCAAAGTGCAGGACCTGGCACTTGGTCTTGTTGAACCTCATCCCACTGGCCTCAGCCCAGCAGTCCAGCCTGTCCAGACTCCTCTGAAGGGCCTTCCCACCCCAAGGCAGATCGACACTTCCCCCAACTTGGTGTAATCTGCAAATTTACTGAGGGTGCGCTCAATGTCCTCATCCAAGTCATCAGTAGAATCATACAGAACCATAGAATCACCAAGGTTGGAAAAGACCTACAAGGTCATCCAGTCCAACCATCCACCTATCACCAACAGTTCTCACTAATCCACGTCCCTCAACACAACATCTAAACACTCCTTGAAAACCACCAGGGTTGATGACTCCACCACCTCCCTGGGCAGCCCATTCTAGCACCTGACCACTCTTTGGAAAAGTAGTATTTCCTGCTGTCCAGCCTGAATCTCCCCTGGCACAAATTAAGGCCATTCCCTCTCGTCCTATCACTACTTACATGAGAGAGGAGGCCAACCTCCAGCTCACTGCAACCTCCCTTCAGGTAGTTATAGAGAGCGATAAGGTCTCCCCTGAGCCTCCTCTTCTCCAGACTGAACAATCCTGGCTCCCTCTGTCACTCCCTGTCAAACCTGTGCTCCAGACCCCTCACCAGCTTTGGTGCCCTTCTCTGGACACGCTCCAGGGCCTCAGTGTCCTTCTTGCAGTGAGGCCCAAAATTGAACACAGTAAGTAATAAAGATATTGAAGAGGACAGGCCTCAGTACCGACCCCTGGGGAACACCACTCATGACAGGTTGCCAGCTGGATTTAGCTCCATTCAACAGCACTCTCTGGGCTCGGTGCTCCAGCCAGCTCCTTACCCAGCAAAGAGTGTACCTGTCCAAGCCATGAGCTGCCAGCTTCTCCAGGAGTGTACTGTAGGAGACAGTGTCGAAAGTTTTGCTGAAGTCCAGGATCTTTCCGTTCTCATCTCTACCTTTGAGTCCTTTTTCATTGTATCTTCTACTTCTGTTGTTTTGAGGAGGGAGGGTGAGAAGCTATTACTGGAGGTTGGACTTGATGATCTCTAGAGGTTCCTTCCAACCCCTACAGTTCTGTGATTATCATTGGAGAGAAACCATCAAAATATCACATAGTCAGCCATGGTTTCTTTATGCAAGCATCTTTGATTCTACTAGAGAAAGCTCATGCACTTCATTCTCACAGCAAAGAACTCTTGCAATATGCTCCTGTCTTCTTCTCTGCTTACATCAGTCCTCAGGATCACAGCAGATACACATGCATATATTATTTAAAGTGAAGAAATGTATGTTTCTCCATACACTATTTTTTAAATAATTTTTTCCTCATTGGTTCTGAGGTTAAAGTTTTAATGACAAAACTGAAATAGAGAGCGCATTTTTTCCCACTTCCTTCTTTGCGAACACTCACCTGGAAACTAATCTTTTTTTTCTGCATTTTATACCTTGTCTATAGAATAAACTTTCTGTGGCAGCATTTGCTTCCCAGTTGGCATATCCTTCAAAGCAGGGACCAGGATGGCCTAGCTACCAGATTAAGTTCCCTGAAGAACATCCCCAGCACAGGAAGGAAATACTAGCAATTGTTTGGGCAAGAAACTGATTCTTTATAGGAAAGTCTGGCGTAAAAGAAGAAAATAATATCAATTTCTAACCTCAGAAAGTATGTTTATATTAAAATGCAGTATCCGTCTGTGAAGAAAGCTTCCCCTTGCTCTTTATACTGGTGTTTCTAATACAAGCTGTTCTCTAGCAAGCTGCTATCCATTAAATAGTTGTAATGGTTGCTATAAACCACCAGGTGTTCCTACTATCAAACTAAAAACTCAGACACCCAAACTCACTACAGTGCAAGACTATCTTCCTCCTTCCCACATCACTAGTAACAGCAGCGATGCATCAGCAGTTGCTGCATGCTGAGATGAGCACAAAGCTAATGAGGTCACAGTGAGTGGCTTGGTGCCATGACAACTTCCCTGCAAAGCCTGTTCCTGTATATGTATCTAGGCTTGCAGAAAAGCAGTAGGCATGGTGTGTTCTGGTATCCTCCTAGCACCGCCACTGGCCTTTTTATGTTCTGCAGTAAAGTATTTATCTTCTGTTTGTCTCAGCTTTGCTGTGCAGCTTTGGCTTTTGTTAAAGGAAGTTATTTGAACCGATCAATGTGAGGCAATTTACTATGGAATAAATAACAGTGGTTCAATTTAATTAATTTTTCCATTGTTCATAAAAAAAATGCAACAGATATCCAATATTGTAGTTTTGCAATCTATTTTTCTTTTGAAGCCAAGATTTTCAGAATGGCAGTGCCTCAGTTGTAGACTACATTGTCTACAATGCCATGTTAAACATGAATTCCTATCTTATCCATGAAAAGGTGAAAAACCAGCTAGATCTTAATGCTGAGAAGCAGTCCAAAGGAATGTTTCAGGTATATAATGATAACAGACCATATCAGCCCACTGACATTCGCACCTTCCATCCTGAAGTTTCAATTTTGCTTTGTTTGTGCATAGTGTTGCACTTTCGTGTTCTCAATTATAATACGAGTTTCTGCAGTCTACGGAAGTATGGGACCGGTTAAGTTATAGCCTGAACCAGTGACTGAGCACCTGGTGAAGAGGTGTAGCCAGCCCTGGGAGCACAGGTGGAAGCAAATCACCTGTGCCATTGGAAGGGTGGATCCTGGCTCCACCCCTCCCTAACTTCATTTAAGGGCTGGCAGCCACATAGGAAGTATCTCTATCTGGAGACTGCCTCCTTGGAGAGCTCCTTTGTGAACTCTGATCCTCAGAAAGGGGTAAGCAATTACTTCCTTGTTGTCAGATTGCAATCTCTGTCTTTTCTGGGTGATCCGAAACTTGTTTAAAGCAGTTATACCTGCTATTGCCTATCCTTACAACTGGCAAACAAAATAACATTTTACTGTATGACAGATCACTGAGGCATAATATTAAGACATGAATACCTCTTCTGTTTCTATTTCTCTGGTGCTGGAGGATGAAGCTGCTGCACTGAAGGCTTGTGCTGAAGATCAGTCTTCTGTTTGAATGCTGAACCTTCAACTCCCACCCAAATCTTGTTCACAGTGCAGTTTCTGCTAGCTTAGCTTTCATCTTGGATGCTGATCCAGGTGGCCCTAGGTTCCTTACTGAAGTGTTATTAATTAATAGCTGCTGCATTATTAAATAGTGCATAATCCTGTGCTGGTTACTGATACCTGACATCAGCACACAGTATACTAATTGCAGTAATCCCGTACTCTGAACAACACCTGAAACTGTGCTAGCATAACAACTTGCGGCAATGACAGAGAAGTGATTGGGCCCTGATTTCACTGCTGTTTCTGGTCAGAGGGAAAAGGCTTTTACCTATCTCTAGCTTCAGCTAGTGCTGCTGGATTTCATTCTCCTACCAGGCACTACTACGAAGACCATGGCCATAACCTCTCAGTCCTCTCCTTGTAGGCACTCTGGTGCTGTTAGGTGCCCCTCGACTCGAGGCTGGAACATTGCTAGCCCGACAGCCTCATCTTCCAGGGTGAGCACTCCAGCCCCACTGCCCCAGTGGTGCCTCCTGAGCTTGCTCTGGTTAGTTGATGTTTGTCCTGATATGGGAGCTCAAAGCTGTACCTGGCTGTGGTCTGCCAGGTACTGAGCAGAGGGGATAGTCCCTGCCCTCACTCTGGTCTTTTGTCCTTGCTTGGTTCTGTCAGATCTTTGTTAGCCAACTACTCTCCCTGTACTGGTCCCTCTGGTATCAGCCTTGCTCTTGCACGTATTGACTGCTCCCCCAGTTTGCTGTCATCTGCAGATGTCACACTTTACTGCCTTCATTCTGAGCTTTGGTGAATATGTTGAACAGTGCATGTCCCATGCTGAACCCTAACTGTTGCCACCTTGTAGGCACAACTCAGTCTCAACCACCTTTAAGCCTCCCTCTAGTTGTCCATCAGCTCACTGTCCTGTTTTGGAGAAAGCAATACCAAGTGACCGTGATTAGTAGTCATTTCCTTCTTGCCAGTGGAGGTATTTAGCTTGCATGCAGAAATCAGTGCCTATGTCTAGTAAATACAACCACAATTCTATATATTATTTTAGCATGTGTTTGACTGTAACCATCCTGCTGTAGACTGCAGCTTTCGTAGGACTCTACAAGTAAATGTGCTGGCAGATTGCTCTTTGACTTGACCGACTTCTTCATGTTTGTGCCACAAGGAACATCCACAGCTGAAAGCACAGCACCTGTTTCTATTTTGTAGGTGTACACATGTAAGAACAACTGCACACTAAGAGAGAACTTATGTTATGTGTGAGATTGTATGTGACACAGAAAATAAGGAGTCATTTACTGCTTAACAAAGAGTATGGTAGCATCTCTCTAACTAGTGCTAAAACAACACCAGAGGAAAAAAAAACAAGACACATTCATTTGGACTTTTTCCTGTAATACTGTTCTATATCATTTATATATATGGAGAACGATACCACCAACATGAAAACTAGTAATATTTCAGATAAACTGGATGTCAGCAGTTTTCCTAGGGAGCACCCCCCAGACATCCTGCAGTGCAACCTGTTGGATTACAGTTTGCTTCCAGGGAGTAGAGAAAATGAATCTGACAATCCTAGACAGAGCTGGGTCAGACCTTTTTGGTTGGTATTGCTTACAGGTATTTCCTCCCCAGCACAGTTTGACCTACTTTCCCTCCCTTAGATTATATAAAAATTTCTGACAAAATACAGAGATACTAATGTGAAAGCCTGGAGGGCAGACTGTGTATCTCCTGCTACTACAGGCAGGGCATGGGCTTTCTGGTGTCTCTGTATGTTTGTATCCGGCACTTTCAGCATGCTGATTGCCAACAGCAGTCAGTCCATTTCTGTTAGGGTACAGATACAAAACAGTGGCAGTTCCCCCATCCTTGTAGTTACTGTAACCAGTGACTCTGCCATCATCTAAAATCATCAAAAGGCAAAAAATATTTTTTCCTTTCTGTTTTGACTATTGCAGTGCTCGTTACCACATATCCTAAGAATGACCACGAAAATAGCAAGAGCTATATGAGGTCAGGCTATATTTGGATAAGCAGCATTCAATCCACGAGATCATTTGCAGTCCTTTACGGTTTGGATGGTATTTGCGTGTATGGGTGTGGCTGCACAAGCACTGACGGGAAACTCAGGCTCTGTGAATGACCACGGAGGGTGAGACAGCCCCGCCGTGCTCCCTCTGCCCCCTGCAGGAAGGATCGGCAGATGGATGTCTGCCACTGCTCTGCTCCAGCCTCGGACAGGAGTGGGATCAGAGGCACATTCCACTTCCTCGAACAAGGAATTCCTTTCCATTCTTTGATGTTCCCACACAGCCATGAAGTCCAAGTTGCATTCAAGCCCTTTTGGATTCCAGTAATTCATTTTAGCATCTGAACTTGCTAAATCATCACATCAGTACACTTTCTCTGCCACGTGCTATTGACTTCACTGCTGCTGTTGCAGCTCTCTCAAGTGATGAATCTTTCTCTGCAGCCCGGGAAGTAGAAAATCAATTCCTTAGTCCAAAACAGATTTAATTTGTTGTGACTTCAGTGAGCACTGCTGGTGCATATGGTTTGTATGGTGCAAAGTCTTGTTCACCAGATCAAAGCTGCACGGTAGTAATAACTTAGAATGTTTCTGTGAAGGACAGAGGGGAAGCGGTGATGAATATTTTCTTTGTAATATACCACAGCTGTCAGCTTTACGCATTTGTGTTTGAGTGTGTGCATGGGCAGTTTGTAATTGTGTGGACAAGCTGTTGCTGCATGAGGTTTCAGGTACCTGTCCCATCTGGCCTTTCAGATTCAATAGTTGCGCGCAAATTGTAATGTTTTAATTCAAATGGTAGATTTCTTGAAATGTTTTACTTACAGTTTTAATTTTTTTTTCCAGTAGAATAAATGTCTTACCAGTCAACCAGTTCAAAGAAGGCAAAAATGATTTGAAAAAGGAGCCCTAGGTCACATAAAGAAATAAAATCTATTGACAAAATAGGTGCCTGAATAAGCAAAAGAAAAGCAGAAATACTTAATGACAGATTCTACCCATGCTGAATTTGATCCAACCCCACTGTTTTCAGTGGAGTCAGAACCACTGATCTGGCAGGGCTGGACAAGCAGTTTCCCTACTTGCTGGGAAGATAGACTAGATTAAGTGTTAAAGGACGCAGGCCCCTAGCTTTCTGTCAACGGTTTACTGGCGTTCGGCCCAGTTCCGTGACAAATGGGACAGGGGACCCATGGGCCCACACCCGTGGAAAAGGGAAAAAGGGTAGGGAGACAGGCCTGAGAACAAAACAGCGCAACAATCTGAGGAGAAACAAACTAATTTACTAAATAAGATATCAGAATGCAAAATAACACAATATGACACAATATAATTACAATTTGAGAGAGAGTGTCCAAAATTAAAGTATGCCTTACTCCAATACCAGTGGTGAGACGGCTGGGGAGCGAGATGCTGCTGGGACAAGAGATGTGCGGAAAGAGACAAGATGGAGGAACAGGTCTCGTGATATGCAAGTTTTTATCTTTCCCTCTGACCAGAAAACGGTAACAGGGTTGCAAAGTCCTCTGGGGAATGTAGTAGTTCTTCTCTTCTGAGAACCAGGTACATACACTACATGATGTTATGATGTGGAATACCAATAACCAAAAATCATAAACCATGACACTTTCCTGCTGTGCACATGCACTGTTGCACCTATGTTTATTTGCCCCAAATCTCATCAGTACTTTACTATTTTCATGAAATAGTGTTCATTTTCTGGAGTGCTATTTATGTCATGAGTAAGTACAACTGAAATGTTACTGTTAGATTTTTATGTTTTTCCTTTTTAGATACAGACAATGGATCTCCATCTTGGGAGTTGCAGTTTATTTCTGTTTCTACTGAACAGGCTTCTTTGGGTTGACATAAAATTGCATTAAATCTGTATGTAACACTTTTCAAGACATACAGAATTACTGCTTTTCTATCTGTCTATCTACCTCTGTTTTTTGAGAACAGATTTTATACTACCTTTCCCTTGTGCATTAATTTCCAGATATAAAAACAAGGCATGCATTTACTAAGAAACATCTGTTTAGCACAGATGTTTACTTCTCCTCTGGCCCAACTGAATGGTGAGCTGAAAGAATTACTGCAGGCAAAAGGAAAAGGGAGAAGACTGGAGCTGAGCAGAAGTGGTTTTGTTGTGGTTGTTGGTCAGAAAATGCAAATTTTGTATTTTTAACTATTTTTGTAACACTGTTTCTGCAGAATGGGGGGAAAAAAGGAACTGGAAGAAATACTTCCAGCATTCCATCAGCTGAACACAGAAAGAAGTGTGGATTGGTTTGGCAAAATCCTCTTGAACAGAACCAGGCAGCGTGCATAACTCTTCTGACCACAGCTAAAAACATTTTCCTGCAGTTCGTAACTTTCCCCTGTAGGACCTACCCTCTTATAAAGGGATTCCATTCCTTCATTTTGTAATGTTACAGACATTTTGCGTGGCTTTTAGTTGCTTCTTCTGGGAATCATAGATTTGCTCAAGAATCTTTCAGACCTTTTCCATAACAGATCCTAATCACTTTGGTGAAAGCGGCCTCACTCACTCGTGCCCTCTGGAAGCCTCTGCCCTTCTGTTTTAATTGAGAGGCTACAAAAAGAAGGTTGGAAATACTCAGTGTTTTGTGGTTGATTTCATCTTCAAGAGCTGATTTTGCAATTTGTAAGGCCGTGGATGTCCAAGCTTTTGGCTTGCCTGGGGCACATTCAGTCAAGAGGAATTGCCTTGGGCCGTGTATATGTAGAATGCTCCGAAAGTAATGTCTCCTATTTCCATGGAAACTACAACCAATACAAAGAGCACAAGAACACTATTTGGTAGAGCAAATTCTCAGCCACAAAACACTATTTTTCAGCACAGTCACCATCATTAGCAGTGCATTTTCACTGGTGATGAACAAGAGCCTGCATGCTGCGCACATAACAGTCTGTACCAGCTTAGGTGGCCCACTGTCAACATTACTGAAGCACACCTCCCGTGGTCTCACTGTGCTCATGTTCACTGTTTGGTCTCCATAAACTTTCAGCAAGTGTTGATGAATTCAGAGCCACAAAAATGATCAAAGGTATGGAACACCTCTGCTATGAGGACAGGCTGAAAGAGCTGGGGCTGTTTAGCCTGTAGAAGAGAAGGCTCCACGGTGACCTGATAGCAGCCTTTCAATATCTAAAGAGGATCTACAGGAAAGAAGGGTACAGACTCTTTAGAAGGGTCTGTTGTGCTATAACAAGGGGAAATGGTTTCAAGCTTAAAGAGGGTAGATTTAGCTTAGATATAAGGAAGAAGTCTTTTACAGTGAAGGTGGTGAGGCTCCGGAACAGGTTGCCCAGAGATGTGGTGGATGCCCTGTCCCTGGAGAATTTCAAGGCAAGGCTGGATCAAGCCCTGGGCTACCTGATCTAGCTGAGGATGTCCCTGTTCATTGCAGGGTAGTTGGACCAGATGGCCTTCAGAGGTCCCATCTGTCACATGGCAACAAAATGTAATGGGATACTGTTGGGAATGTTCTGTGTCTACTGCCGTGCCACCAACATCTGCCTCTGATGTTGTGGGCCAACATCACAAAATAAGAGGCATTACTTTCGGAACACCCATTGAAAAATACATAATATAGTTAATGTATATAAATAAAACATTTTAATATTTAATATCTTTTAATAAAAAAGAGGGCAGCAAAACCACAGAATGAGTGGGATATGTGACCCTGTTTTTGTGAAACTAGTGCCTCAGTCTGGTTCCGTGGTAGTAACTGCAATTCTTAGTGAGCTCTCAAGGTGTCTGGAGATTTTGATGAGATTTTACTCCTCCTGTGCTTCATCCTTGAAAACAGCTCTTCACAAATGTACATACTGCTGAAAGGAATGACATGAATAAGGTGTGACTGGAAAGCGAGGGCTTATAAAAGTCTAGTAAAAAGCCATGATCAGATTTTTGAGTTGAATATCTGATTCCAGCTCTATATGTTCCATTGGAAAATTTGCAAGCAATGTATTTATGTTGACTGAAAATGGAGTTGCAAATAGACCAGAAAAATGATGATTTTGTTTGCAATCTTGAGACTTATTCTCAAATTCCTGTATTATAAAAAATAGTACAGCTGCATATTTTTCACTGATCACAGGACTGTGTTTAGCCAGTGTATGAAAATGCATAAACTTATTTGCCATCACTTGAGCTGGCACTGCACTGTGCTCTCCCTATGCCCTGACTTCAGCCCACATAGGATTAGCAGCTGCACTGCTGCCATGATGGTGAGGGGGAAGCGAGGGACTGCTCTGTGAGCTGTGTTGGCTGCATGCGCCTGTGGGCTGCGAGTTCAACATGCATGTGTAAGGCTGTTATGGCTCATTATTTGAATCTGAGTCAATAAAGTTTAAGTGATTCAGTAGTGATCTTCAACCAAAAAAAAAAAAAAAAAAAAAAAGAAATTCAGCAAAAAGGAGGCAGTTGTCAGAAGTATTATATCAAGGCACTGTATTTATGTCTAAGAAATCAGAACATTGAAAGAAAAGTAGAGAAAATGAGTAGATGGAATTCAGAATCAACTGAGGCAAGAACAATATCAATGAGTACATTCACCATGACAACAACTGACAGTGAGGACAAGGCCTTGCATTATGGAAAATGTAGATGAGTTTGTGGAGTTAACTTGGAATTAATGGAACAAAGCTTTCAACAGGAAGAGCTGATGGAGTCTTTAGCAAAATACATTCTTTTATAAAGCTCTTCTGAACTGACTCATCCACTCTTCATCTTTGATTTGCACTTAGTTGCAGCATGTGGGAGATAGGTTGGACACTGGGTGGAAGGAGGCATAGAGAAAAGATTAAAAGACATTAGCATAAACAAGGGTTTTTTTAAAGGTTCTGTTTGTTTTTTTTTAATGAAGTATCAGCAGCTCTTCAGTATTTTACATCAAGATAGTTATATTCTGGTGCATCAGCATTTAGTTCCTTTCACTAAGTCTTGGGGATCACAATTACCAGTTGGTCACAAATGGTGTTCTGAGAGTTGGATATGGCTCCTTTCTTTCAAGCTGAATACCAGTAATACTGATGAGAGTGTTCTCTGTGTAACTATACCTCCTGCTTTCATTTTTTTTCCCTTTCATGCAGCCCTCCTATCTCTGAGTTTAACATCAAATGGGATAAACAATGGGAGACTGGCACTGTAGTGAGTACAGATTTCAAATATTTGTTTCCAAAGTGAACATAATGTTAAGGACAGTAAGTCATTAGGAACCAAAACAGATAAACATGAAAGCTTATGATAAGGGACTCTATTATTGAAGTCCACGGACTAGAGAGGGGACAAAAGTGCTACTCACTCCTCAATTTATGGGGGAATAGGTGCAATGAGATGCTTGTAGAAAGAGAGGGTGGAATGTCATCTGAAAACCCCTATAAATGGATGCACTGCAACTAACAGAGAAAATAAGAAAATGTATGCATGAGGATATATAAAGTCTCCTAGATAGAGTGAGTGGCCAGGAGGGTTGCCTTCAGACAAACAAGATTATTGAAACAGCCAGGGAAAGATCAAAGTGTTTCTTCTGACTTTGCTTTCTCTGGAAGGCAAAATCCAGTGTTTTGCACTTGCCACTGAATTTCCTCCCTGAACCAGATGCCATCCCACTGAATGTGCTGCTCTTAGGGTGAACTGTTTGCAAGAGGAACCTCTTGTATTATCTCACCCTCCTGTGCTTCTTCCTATAAAACACTTATCTTTATTCCTCATAAAGAAGCTTGCTAGTGGCATATAGTTTCAAAGATGACACTTTGTCTTTCTTGAGAGAAAAGGTTTCTCTGTTTTTTTATCAAAGATCCATTTGCTCTTTTTTGCTAACTGAAATTTATCATTATTATTATTATGGCTTTTATATTTGTATTTAATTTTATTATTATTACAGCTGCTGCTGCTACAACTACTACTGCTTTTACTACAAGAAAACAGTAGTGGATTGTGTTGCCAGCTGAGCAAAATAATATTTACCAAACTCAGGAAGTCTTTTCAGGACATTATGTGGTAGACTCTAGAGCCCTTTTTATGCGCTCATATTTCCTTTCATCTTAGAGCTAGCTTAGCACTTATCTTCAGGATGCTACAGAAAATGCAAGTCTGGGATGCCTGTTGGGCTCTGGGTGAACAGTTCACATCTCCTGCTAAGCACTAGCATAGCTGTGAGCTTTTCGTAACCCCTGTTCTTCCCTGTGCTCCAAACGATGGTTTTCTTGAGTATTAAATAATGAAATCACGACACACATTTAAATTCTGCTTCCACCCCGTGCTGCAGTGCAGAGCAGGACCTTCCCAGCTGGCAGGGCTAAAGGGCAGGAGGATTTCCAGGAGATTGGAAGCACAGACCTTGGACAGCTGACCCATGGGCAGTCAGGAGCCTGCAGTGGATGTGGGGCTGGACGCTGGGGGAGATCTCAGTGCTCAGCAGGGCTTTGGGGAGACATCACGGGGGGGATAAAGTGCAGTGCTGAAGTGAGCAGGCAGAGTGCAGCAGCTAAACTGAATACCTTGTGTCACTGAAGGATATTTCAGGAATGCATAGGCATGTAGAGCTCTTCCTTCTTTTCCCATTGCCACTTAAGTGAGATCTTTCTCCTGTGCATGCCTATTCTGGTGCTGATTCCTGGTTACACAGATTTGATCCAGCAAACAGATACCATTGCAGTTCTTTATTTTTAATATACGTATGTACATACTGTTCTACATACTACAATCTCTGTACTCTGATTGCTTTTTAACTGACACAGAGAAAGACAGAAATCTCTTAATCCCTTCACCTACAGTGGGCTGGGAGTGCAGATACCAATAATTCTGTGAAGAAAATTCAACAACTTACATAAAGAACAATAAAAATGAAGTGAAGGCTGAGTAAGAGGCTGTCTCGCTCCAATTATTGGAGGAGGTGGTTTGATATATATATATCAAATCTTCCTAGAGGAAGATTAAGGCAGCAAACAAGGGCAAATGCTGTCCAGTGATGTATTACAAATTCTAAGCTACTAAGGAATGTGGGGAAGATGGGGAAGTTAGCGATAGTAAAGAAAGAAATTCTAGCAGTTTACAGAGCTGGGATAGTCACCACCACAGGATCCAGCGATGTCTTGTTGGTCCATGGGGAGGCAGCAGGTCAGCCAGCGATGTCTTGTTGACCGGCACGGCTGCAGTTTGGCGGAGGGAGTACCCATTCTTCCTTGGAACTCTTTGGGTTTTTATCCTCTCCAGGGGCAGCAGCTGGTTGTCAGGAGCACTCCTGCCTACCCCACTTATCAGGGACATCGTGCCCTGTTCGTCATGGTGACGGTAGGTGTCGGGGTGCCCACATTTTGTTCATCAGGAGGAACAGCACGTCTGTCCTCTTACTGCTGTCCTCATGGTAATCAACCATTAACTTCAAAAGCTTGTTGAGCAGGTCATGCCTTGGATGGGTGCTGCTGAACAAGCTTTGAGCCAAGCATTGTTCCAGCTTCTCATGTCTTGGATGGGTGCTGCTGAACAAGCTTTGAACCAAGCATTGTTCCCGCTTCTCACAGAGGCTTGAAGAGAAGTGAGCCTGCATTGAGTGATCTATCTGCAGGCAAGAGAAACGCAACTGCCCAGTCTCCTCAGGCTTGAGCTGATCTAGGCTCTTTACTGTAAAAAAATACACTCCAAATTCCTTGCTGAGTCCTGTGGGTGGGAGATTCCCTGCTGGAGCAGGTAGATAGGGTTAAGTCAATTTTCCTGAAATTAAGATTAGTGAAAACATGGGGCTGCTGCTGAAGGAGATATGTGTCCTGGTAACAGAGGACACTGAGTAGGTGGAGTTACAGAATGCCTTCTTTCCTTCGGTCTTTATTGTTAAAACTGGCTCTCAGGAATCCCAGACCCTGGAGAAAGAATCTGCAGAAAGAAGTAATTCCTCTCAGTTGAGGATCTGATCAGAAATCATCAAGGCAAACTTGACATACGCAAATCCATGGGACCCAATGGGATTTACCTATGGGAGGCTGTGGAGAACAGGGGAGATGACTGAGGACTGGAGGAAAGCCATTGTCACTTCGGTCTTCAAAAATTGTGAGAAGGACGACCTGGGAAACTACAAGCCAGTCAGCCTCACCTCTGTCCCTGGGATGGTGATGGAACAGCTTATCCTGGATATCATCTCCAAGCAAGTGGAAGAAAAGAAGGTTATCAGGAGTAGTCAACGTGGGTTCACCCATGGGAGCTCACACTTAATCAGTCTGGTAGCGTTCTATGTCATGATGGCTGGGTAGATGAGTTGTCTGCCTTGACTTCAGCAAGGCTTTTGACATTGTTTCCTACAACATCCTCATAGGTAAGCTTAGGAAGTGTGTGATAAATGGGTGGACAGTGAGGTGGATTGAGAACTGCCTGACTAGCAGAGCTCAGAGGGTGGTGATCAGTGACACAGGGTCTAGCTGGAGGCTTGTAACAAGCACTGTTGCCCAGGGGTTAGTACTGGATCAAGTCTTATTCAACATCTTAATCAATGTCCTGGATGAAAGGATAGAGTCCGCCCTCAGCATTCCGGGGTAGTGTATGACAGACCAGAAGACTGTGCTGTTGTTCAGTGAGACAAGAACAGGCTGAGAGTTGGACAGAGAGAAAGCTGATTAGGTTCAACAATGGCAAGTGTAGAGTCCTATGCACGGGGAAGAGTAACTGCACACATCAGTACAGGTTAGGGGCTGATTTGCTGGAAATGAGCTCTGCAGAGAAGGACCTGGGTGTCCTAGTGGACAACAGGGTACGCATGAGCCAGCACTGTGCCCTTGTGGCCGAGAAGGGCAATGGTATCCTGAGGTGCATTAAAAGGAGCGTGACCAGCAGGTTGACAAGGGTGATCCTCTCCTCTCCTCTGCCCTGGTCAGGCCTCATTTTGAACAGTGTGTTCAGTTCTGGGCTCTCCAGCTCGATAAAGACAGGGATTTTTTAGAGAGAGTCCGGCAGAGGGCCACAAAGATGATGAGGGGCCTGGAGCATCTCCCTTATGAGGAAAGGCCGAGACACTTGGAACACTTCAGTCTGGCGAAGAGAAGGCTGAGAGGGGATTTTATCAGTATTTAAAAATATTTAACAAGAAGGTGTCAAGAGTTTGGAGCCATGCTTTTTTCGGTGGTGCCCACTGTCAGAGAAATGGGCAATGGACACAGACTGGAACACAGGAATTTCCATATGAACATGATGTCATGGTTTTGTAATTTTCGGTTATTGGTATTCCACATCATAACATCATGTAGTGAATGTACCTGGTTCTCGGAAGAGGAGGACTACTACATTCCCCAAGGTACTTTGCTCCTCTGTTACCATTTCCGGCCAGAGGGAAAAGATAAAAACTTGCAGATCATAAGAGCTCGTCCCTTTTTCTGCCGTCTCTCGTCTCGGCAGCACCTCGCTCTCCAGCCATCTTATCGTCGGTAGTAGAGTAAGGCCTACCTTGATTTTGGGACATTCTCTCTCTCTGTATTGGATTTATCAGCTTAAATTGTAATTATATTGTATTATAGTGTGTTGTTTTGCATTCTGATATCTTATTCAGTAAATTAGTTTATTTCTCCTCAGATTGTTGCCACTGTTCTTTGCTCTCAGGGCCATCTCCTTACCCTTTTTTCCCTTTTCCCTTTTCCCGGGGCGTGGGCCCGTGGGTCCCCCGTCCCATTTGTCACGGAGCCGGGCCGAACGCCCGTAAACCGCTGACCCATGAGGAAAAACCTCTTCACTTTGAGGGTTACAAAGCACTGGAACAAGCTTGAGGTTGTGGTGTTTCCTTCTCCAGATGTTCAAAACCCACCTGAATGCTTTCCTCTGCAACCTACTTTAGCAGGGGGATTGGACTAGATGATCTACAGAAGTCCCTTCCAAACCCCTAAGGTTCAGTGATTGTGTGGAAGAGTCTGATGCTTGTCTTTTTCAGCAGTGCTTGCTGGTCTCTGAGTGATTGTAGGTTTCTAATCAGGAGGGAGAAATTCCTGCTATTTGCTTTATATTCTCTGACCCACACTGTTGGCACGCGACAAGAGTCAAAATAAGACCAGATTGGTTCACATCATTCATCTGTTGATCCAACAGGCTTTTGAGAAGTATCTCCACAATGGTTAGAGATAAAACCACAGCAGAAGAGAGGGGAGGGACCTCACTATGTCAGAGTGGAGGAAAGAGTCAGAGGGTATTTAAGCAGAGAGCCTGTTTTTTTTCCCCTCATTTCATTGTAACGGTAGGGTCCAGTTAGTCTGGAGTTTACAGCTAATGGTGTATTGGGGCAGATGTAAACACCAGCTCAGCTGCAGGACAGAAACCTACAATTCTTGCTCCTGATTTCAGACCAGGAAGGTCACTTCATGCCATTTATTCTTTTTAGACAAAAAGCAGCTTGAGGTTTGGTTCCAACAGTGCTCAGCATTGTATAGACATATATCTTAAAATAATATAGTAAAAACCACTGCAGGGAAATAGTCTGGAGAGACCAAGACCAGCTTATGTCCTAATTTTTCTATCAGGTAAACTTGCTCTATTCTGCAGCATTACACTGGTGCTAACTCAGTCAGTACCTGGATTAAATTACATTTCGTAAGGAATGAAGCGTCAGTAAAGCTGGATACCCTCTCACTGCTTATTACCAGAAGTAGAAGCACCTTTTTAAATTATACACACTAGCTATCACTGACTAAAATTGTAAATCTGAATTGCTCTGAGCTTTTAATATTGAATCAAGCACTGCTTAGCAACTAGAAATTTTCCTTTAGACCAAGAGAACAGAATTAGGGAAATACATAAGTCACATCAAGACAATTCAGTAACAAGTAATTCAGAAAACTTATTATTGGAGCAAACAAGTGAAGATTCCTTTGAGGAGGAGGAATGTAATTAGCTAAGAGTATAATCAGCAAGGACTGAAAAATGCAGTAAACAAGCAAATCCACCAAGCAAGAAATGTGTGAGGACACGGACAAGAGCATGCAGGAGTTAAGGTGTAGCTGCAAATAACTGCAAGGTAAATTAAATGTAGGTAAGCTGGCTTTGGAAACAGAAAGAGCTGAAACAAAAAGCTATCGTTAGGGCACATGCTGGGGATCATCCACCTGGGACAGCCAAATGCAGACTGAAGTCAGCGGGCAACAGAGGGATGTATGCTGGATGAGTGCACTGGAAGACAAATTGGAGAGAGGAGAGAAGAGAGGGAAGGCAATAAAGAGAGGAGTCTGTGGTCAAATAAAATGCTTTTCTTTGGAGTAGGTGTTTACATGGGGTCCTTGACAATTGAGCCAATTGAAGGTCAGCCTGGAAGGACCATAATCTAGCATAAGCAGCGCCAGCAAGCTGATGTGAAGTTAAATTACTTATTACAATTAAGAATTTTCACACTCAGTGGACTAGAGGTGAATCATACATAACACTCTTTGGTCTGGAACATGTGGCTACCCAAGTCTCAGGCTACAGGGCATGCATGAGCTTTCTGTTAAGTGTCTGATGGCAGCAGCGCGTGCGCCTCAGTGTGGGAGGTACAACTAAGCTGAAGTGAAGAGCCTGGTGACAGAGCTTCAGGAGGAGGTGGGGAGGCTGAGAGCCATCAGGTAGTCAGAGAAGACTGACTGGTGGAATCACCCTCTGCAGTCTCTCAGTCAGATGTATCAGCTAGCCACGGCAGAAGAAACGAAGGGCCCCCTACCCTCCTGCTACCAGAAAGAAGGAAGAGATGTAAGAGACTGTCTTGTCCCACTCATTGGGTTTCAAGGGAGGTGAATCTTTTTCTATCTCCTGAGTCGCACCTCCCCTGGTCAGCAAGGGGTCGCAACCACAATGAAGTCATCCAAGACTCAGAGGAATCATATGCATCAGTTTACTGAGAGCTTTTTTTTAACAACTAACAGCAACTACTTGAAGGTAAAATTGGCTAACTGGCTAATTACAATTGATAAGTGTTACAGGTAAGACAATTTTAGGCAATGGCTACTACAAAAAGAATGAAAGAAAAGATAGAAAGTAGGGAAAGAGAGACAGACACACAGATACAGAAACACAGCAAAGCAGAGCGTTCACCACTACTCGATCCAGCAATGTCTTGGTGTCAGGTGCTGATCTTCAGTAGTGATGGGTTGTTGGAGGTTGTGTTGTTCAGTTGACGATGACTAAGGATGATAGTACAAACTCTTACTTATTGTCCAAAGTGGCTGAGCCAGCTCTTTTGGAGTGACAGCTTCTGGGCTAGGGATCTCACCAGGAATTCCTTTGTTCCCATCTTCCAGGCCTTGCAAATTTAGGTTGGCAGATAAGAGGATGCAGAGAGATGCCAGCTTCTATCAACGTGTCTGTTGCTTCCAAAGGTGGCAAACCTCATTTGGGAGCACTCCAGGGAGCCCCGGACATGTGCAAGCTCACCCCGAGAAGAGCTGGCAGCATGTTGCCCATTGTATCCAGCTGCAGCACACAGTCATCAAAGAAGTTCATGGTGACCTCTTCTCAGAGAAAGAATGCAGTGTCAGAGGGCTGTGGGGACTCCTCACTTCACAGGCCCCCCACATCTTGGCCCAGCATGGGTGGGGGAGCCCAGCAAGACCCCTGAGAGCACTGCACTGATGCTTCTACCTCCAAATCTCAGCTCAGCCACCCTCAGCTGGCCAGAGAGAATCTGGGATGCAAGGAAGAAAAGCACAGTCATGCTGAAGGAGCTCTGTGCACTTGCAACATGGCTGCAGAGGGCAAGCTGACTGCCCCACGCCCCAAGGACAAGCTACTGCTCTGCTTCATGAGACATTGCTGAGCCCCTCGCATGCCCCAGGCAATCCCTGGTGATCCTGTTTCATTCCACAGCCATCTGCAAAGGAAAACCATGACCGCACATGGCACATGGGTGCTGCAACGTCTCCCAGCATGAAGCACCTTCAGGGTGCACATGCACAGCTTCACGAGTCACGACCCCCCACTTCCCAAATGCTCTGATCGACACCACACTGCACCCCATCATCCTGAGGACTATAAGCACAGCTCTAGAAGAGATAAAATAAAGTCAGCCACCTCAAGACACTCTTGTAGGTAGATGGACAGTGGAGACAGTTACTTCAGCAAAGGTCCCATCACCCCAAGCCCCAACAGGAGACCAACAAGGACCTGGAGAAGCTCCTCCCCCAAAAAGGTAACAATGAACCCTCTGTAAAAGCAGAGTGCAGTGGAGTGCAGGGGCCAGTGGACAAGGCGGGGTCCAAGAGCAGCCTGTTGTGGGCTGGCTCAGTGCAAGACTCACTCACAGGGTGGAAGTTGCTATGAGATGGGAATTTCACCTCACTGTGCTTTGTGGTAGCTGGACTCTGTACTGTAGAAAATAAACTCCCAGCACCTCACTAAGTTCTGAGGGTGGCTGACTTTTTTTCTAAGAAAGATGCTTTACTTTCTGCCTGCATGGAGGTTTCTGCTTAGTGAAACAGAGTCCAAAAGTAACCACATTTGTTCACCTCCTTCATCTCTTGATCCGATCAGCAAGAGCTAGAGTTCGATGCGATGGGAGTGGAGTGGAGCCTTGCTGTGGTTGTGCAAAGGCAAGATGTAGTGGCTACATAAACAATGTGTTTGTCCTGTTTTCCATCCTATTCTTGTTGAAGTCTCATTTTTAGGTATCAAGATACAAGCCAGTCTTTTCCTTCTTCCTTCTTAGCAGATGCTCTAGTGACTCTAGTTTGCTGCGTCCCTCACAGAATCACAGAATCATGGGATTGGAAGGGATGTCTGGAGATATCTAGTCCAATCCCTTGCTAAAGCAGGTTTCCTACAGTAGGTCACACAGGAAAGCATCCAGACAGGTCTTGAATATCTCCAGAGAAGGAATTTGTAAGGAAATTCCCATGTTGCAGTTTTTCCCCCTTTTCCCCTTGTTCTGTTGCTGCACACCACTGAAGAGGGCCTAGCCCGATCCACTTGACTCCTACACTTTTGATATTTATAGCAGTGATGAGATCCCCTCTCAGTCTTCTCCAGGCTGAACGATTCCAGCTCTCACAGCCTTTCCTCATACAGGAGATGCTCCACGCTCCTCATCATCTTTGTGGCAGTCTGCTGGACTCTTTCTTGAATGTCCCTGTCCTTCTTGACCTGGGGAGCCCAGAACTGGACGTAGCACTTCAGCTGTGGCTGCCCCAGGGCAGAGGAGAGGGGGAGGATCACCTCCCTCGACCTGCTGGCCACACTCTTTTTAATGCACCCTAGGACACCACTGGGAAGGAGCACATGTGAGCTCCTGTGTATTATGGCATTCTGGAGCAGGGTACTGTCCACAGGAGTGCCTGTGCCTTGCTGTGCTCACAGCCGTGCCCCTCACACTGCTCTGACTTCTGATGTGTGTGCAGGTGAACCAATGGCAGAGGAGTATGCATGGGGATCACCATCAGAAGCCATTGCTCAGGCAGCCGCACTGCTGCAGGAGCTGACTGAGGTGTGTGAGCCACCTTCTGTAAGCAGAAATCTCCCAGGGCAGAGGAGCTGTGCCATGGAGCCAGAGTGCCTCAGGGCTTGCTGCCCTACTCTGGCCTGGCCTTGCTGTGCCCTGGGGAGGGGCTGGGAATGCCCTTTCCCACCCTGCATCCATGCAACCAGTCCCGATTGCTTTGCAGTGTAAGAGAAGGTCTGCGGAGCTGGTGGCTACCGTCAGAGAGCACATGGAAATCAACAAGGTCCTGAGAGCAGAGCAAGGGTCATTGGCACCCAGGCCTTGTGCAACACTTCGTAGGGAGTGAGCCCTTGTCCACTTTGTCCCCATCTTCACAGCAGAGCTGATGGGCAGCAGAAAAGGCAGGGAAGTTTTGCCACTGGCTCCCAGCATCCAGCTAGAGGCTGGGGAGATGAATGTGGCTGTTCAGGTCTCCGGCTCCAGGGAGTGACTGAGCCTGCTGCTGCCTGGGGAGGGTGGCAGGAACTCCACCTGTGTGAGATGTGAGCAGGTGGAAGATCTGCTTAGCATGGTGGCAGAGCTTGAGGAAGAGGTGGAAAGGTTAAGGACCATCAGGGAGTGTGAGCGAGAGATTGACTGGTGGAGTAACTCCCTGGCATGCCAAGGGAAAGGTGGTAGGGAGATACCCCCCAGAAAGCGATGGACCTCTTGCCCTGTCACTGTAGGGCAGGGGGGGGACCTGAGAGATGGGGAGAGTTGGAAGACAGTCCCAGCTTGGTGTCATGGGTGAACCCCTTGCCTACTGACCTCACTTCCCCAGGTCCCCTAAGTAATAGGTTTGAGGTAGGCAGTGATAGGACAAGGGGAAATCGTTTTAAACTCAAGGAGCGAAGGTTTAGTTTTGCTGTCGGTGGGAGTTCTTCACATAGAGAGTAGCAAGGTGCTGGAACTGGCTGCCCAGAGAGGCTGTGGATGCTCCATCCTTGGAGGTGTTCAAAACTAGGTTGGATGGGGCCCTGGGCAACTGGTCTAGCACCAGATCTGGAGGTTGGTGGCCATGCCTCTGGCAGGGCAGTTGGCACTTGGTGACCCTTGAGATTCCTTCCAACTCAAGCCATTCTACGATTCTGCAATTCTATGGGATAGGACTGGTGCCCAGGGGAGGGGCAGGCTGCTGGGATGCTCCGTGTGCACCGTGCCCCAGCACCCTCCAGTATGCAACAGATGTTGCTCTTGCCCTGTCACAGGGATTTCTGCACAGAGCAAAATGGCTGAGGCTGAGCAGCAAAGCAAAGCAAAGCAAAGCAAAGCAAAATTCTTCATATGAGCTGCCAGCCCATGGGCACGAGGAACAGCCTCATGCACCCCTCAGGCAGGCACAGGCATGCTCTCCAGACCCAACACGGCTCTGGAATCCCCAAGAAGCGTGGCTCTCCCGGTTTTCAGTGCTCTGGCAGCCTGACAAGAGGCCACCGTGCACCGTGCCCTAGCAAAGCAAGAGCCCTCCCTCTTGGAATTAGGGCAGAAAAAGGGCAGATGAGCACCTCAGGGCATTTCGTAGTGAGTCCTCAAGGTGCGCATCACAGCCCAACTCCTTCGTGTTTCGAAGCTCTAGAATTCCACTGCCTCCTTAATTCAGCAGACATTTGTCCACGGGGTCTACCACTTGTCATACACAAGGAGACATCTTGGAGCTGGGATTAATTCGACTGACGTTGTCAGTGACAGGGCAGGCATGCCTAATGCCTGTGCAGACCCAACGATGCCATAATGAAGGGCTGCAGTGCAGACTGGGGTAGCAAGAAACTCCTTCAGCCTGTGCTTCTACCAGCTCAGCCTGCTGGGTCTCTTTAAGTTCCTGCCACTACTTCATGAGATGTCCATAGAAGAGCTGAAGCAGCCAAAAACTCCAGCTCAGCCACAGCCTCTGCCAGTGCCCAGCAGGCCTCCAGAATTGTACGCCAGAGGCATTGATCCAGCACCTTTCTGAGGCCTCAGAGCAGGGCAGGCATAGCAGCAGCAGCTGCCCTCCCAGGGCTCCCTGCCCAAGCCCCAGGAGACTGACGCTGCCAGCGGTTCTGTTCCCTGGCCTGCAGGCAGCGTGCTCAGTGCATGCTTAGATCAAGACAGCCCCAGGTGCTGATGGCCTCCAAGTGCAAGGAGGTCAAAGCTGAAGTTGAGAGCCAGTGCCAAGAGCGCACACAGAGGTAGAGTGCAGAGCAAAGCCAGTTACAATGTGCATTTACAGCTCCCAGGGAAAGGGGAAAGCCAGTATTTTGCTGGGCATGTGTCTGCTGAGTGACTGTACCATCCTGAAAGGGGTCAGTACTAGCACGCTGAAGATTAAACAAAACCCATGTGAGGCACCTGCCTGAGCTGTGGCACTTGGGGTCACTCACATACACCCAGGCAGGAAAGCAAATCCCTGCCCTTTGCTTCAGGGAGCATGTACTGAAGACTTAACAGCTCTAGCTGTTGTAAAATGGCTTTTGGTGAGAGAGAGGCTACTGCTATTCGGTGTCATTTCCTGAAAGACTGTAGGAAAGGCCCTTAGGAGAATAAATTAAGCTGCTGCAGAGCCCCTGCCATTGCCTGTTGGAGGGTGAACCTTGTCATTCCTACCTCCTGAACAGGGAGTACAACAAGAAGCTAGCGGTGAGGCTGAAGGGGAAGGACAGGTGCCAAAGCCCTGCAGCACCAGAGGGGTGGTAGGACAATCTGCAGCTTTCAGGAGCAGCACAGGAACAATGCTGCAGTAAGTGTGTGCCAGATCCTGCACAGGCCCAGGAGAAGCCTCGGGAGGCCCAGAGCCCCAGATCTGTTGCCCAGGCTTCCCTGGGCTGCGGGGCTGGGCCTTCTCCCCGTCCTCGTGACACAGAAGGAGCTGGGTGTGATGCCACCTCCAGGGGCCTCTCGGCAGCCCCCAGCCGAGGCATGAGTCTTGTACCACGGGGAAGGTTGTGAGTCCCCTGGGAGGCTGGGGCCATGTGCGTGGTGCTGTGCATCTGTGTGGGCCGGCACCGGCACCGGCACTGGGGAAGGAAGAGTGTGGGTGGGAGCCCCTTGGGCGTCAGCCTTGGAGCTGCTCTGTGCCAGGGCCCGGTGCTGCTCACCCTCCCCCTGGCTGGTGGGCGCTCTCAGTGCAGATGGGCCTGAGCATAAGGGCCCTGGGGTAACACATGGAGTGGGGTCTGTCCTGGGCGACACATCCCCAGACTACAGGCCCAAGAGAAGCCCTGTGGTGTTTCTGTCCCTCCTTCCCCAGCCCCGAGCTGGTTCCTGCAGGAAGGGAGAGAAGATGAAGCTCTTGGACAGCCATGGGAAGGCCCAGGACCTGCCAACTCTGCCAGAGAGCAGCAAGGCAGCTTCCAGCTGCAGAGGCTGCAGCCATTGCAGCCTACACCAAAACACTGCAGCAGGCACCTTTCCAAAGCTTTCCATGAAATAGAGGGAAATTTACAGCTTTAGTAGTTTGCCTTATATGATTATTTTGAGAAACACGCTTTACTGAAGACTTTCATTATTTGAGTATGTGGCTGTTGCTGAGCAGCTGCCTCACAGCCTTTACATTAATTATTTTTGTACTGCCCGGTGTAGGTTAGTGAAGTAGCAGGAAAACACTGCACAGTAACACTTCTGCTCAGCTTGTGGAGATGGGAGGAGGTGGGCAGTCTGAGGGGTGTCAGGGAGCTGGAGCTGGATATGTGAATTGGAGTGCATGATGCGCTTCAGCAAGGGCACCTGCCGAGTCCTACACCTCAGGATGTGTCAGTGCAGGTTAGGGCATGGGTGCCCCATCTTTTGGCTTGCCTGAGCCACACTGGGTATAAACACCATACATACTCTGCAAGATTTTGTAAATACTGCATGTGCATCTATTTAAATAAGATGTTTTTCTTTTTGCATAATGAGATAAAAGCTCCCTTGTTTCTTTTGAATGTGAATAAATCAATGGAAACAGTCAGTCATTACAAAAAAGATTCCTAGTCTGCCTCGTGAATAATGAAAACTTTTTGATGACTCTTTCACTGCAAATCATCCAATTCTAATCAAGGTCTGCATCAAAGGGAATGGATCAGCTGATAAGTAAAACTTTGAAAACAATTGTCTGTGATAGTTGAGAGTTGCTGGTGAAGTTTCTCCTACCAATGTCATTTATGTATTGCAGCCTGAAACTTTTCCCTGTATCTCTGAGACTGGGAGCTGTAGAATTACGCTGAGCAGACCTTTCATTAAGTGTTGGTTGTTTTTTCCATTGCAGTCATCTCATTTATGATTTTCTTGCTAAAATCAATATACACAACCAGGCTAGTGTAGAACACTAAGTATCTGAGAGCACTAAGCACTGAGTATCTCAGTGCTCTGATTTTATTTCAGTTAAACATTAGTTCAGCAAATCAGTTTTTTTGTTTGAAGCCATGGACTTATACTTTCATGGAATGAGTACATCTGTACTGAATGAAAAGGATCTCTAAAAACTGAACATGACCTCAAGCAAAACTCTGTGTTTGTCATTATCTTGAGGATGTAACAGATATTTTACCATTTCTCATCTGTCAAACATCCATGTGTTGACAGTTATCTTGCTTAGTATGAAGTTCTCCTGTGTACGCTTGCTTTCTCAGAAGAATTGAAATACATTGCCTTGAAAAAATCTCTTCCGAAGTTATGTTAAAGAGCTTAAAACCACGTCTAAATCATGATTTCTCCATCTAGGCTTAATGCTGCTTGTTTTTCTTTAAACAAGGTGTAATATGCCTCCTAAAAAGTGACCCTTGCAACTACATTACAACAAGCTGTCTAATAAAAAAGCAAAATATATTTGCATGGAAGTTCATAAGAAAAGTGTGTGCCGTTCATGACCTTCCATCTATTATGTATGAGTTACAAGCTTTCTTTTAGAGCGTGAACACTCTTGAACTTTGTCCTGCTAGAGACATGGAAGTGAATGGCTAGCAGGCAAAAAGTGTGTTTAACAATAGCAAGGCTGTTTACTCAGCTTGCTAGTGATCCTGTGGCTGGATAGCCATTTAGATAGTAATCTCTGAGTAAGAATGAGGAGTACGCTTAGATATCTTTTAAGGACTGATGCTCAGGAATGTAGAAGTGCAGTTTCTGTGTCTGTAATAGCAAGATGGTTTCCAGATTTTCTGTCATACTGGTGTATTTGAATGTCAGTTCCAAACACCACAGAGCAAATTTTGGATTTTACAGTTTAGCTTTTGACCCAAAAATAGCTCTTAAAATTAATGAAATGGAAAGCAAAAGCCTTTTATGTAAAACTGTTGTGTATTATTTCATTTTAAGATTTTTAAAATATTTTATCCTTTCTTCTTTGAAAATACATATTTGAAGAACATTACTTGATTCACCAGCTTGATACCTTTTATTAAATATTTTAACTCTCACATATTTTTATGTTGCCAACACAAAACTTAATCATCTTTCTTGTTCTTCTTCCTTTCACTAATTTTTTTGTCTACTTGAATCCCATTCTAAACTGAAGCTCATGAAGTCACAAACAACAAGCAAAGGAATGAAAAAAACCAAAACCCATATAGAAAAAAAGTAAACACTCCTGAAAATGTAATTTTTTTTTTTCAGTTGACAGGTTGTAAGAGGTTATTCTTTTTGCACCTTTGCCTCAAAGCTTGCTGAGGAACACAGCTGGACAAGTCCAGACAAGTACTGAAAAAGTTGGAAAAATCGTTTGTCTGAAGATTTGCAGGCCAGTGGCAAGGAAAGAGAGATAAGTAGCAGCTTAATGGCCGGGAAGTGGTCTTTTGTGTGGGCTCATCTCTATGGAGATAGCCATGTCAGAGGTGCTGCACATGACTCTTACCTAAGCGCACCCAGGAACGCCTGCACATGACTCTTACCAAAGTGCCCAGAAATGCCACGATGGCAAAAGAAGGATAAAAAAGGGACCTACAACCAAGAGGGGTGAGGTCTCTGACATCAGATTCCTCGTGACGTGCTACCTTCTGCTGCCACTCTCGTGGGCCTGCTACTTGCTTGCTGCCTGTTTCTCCTGGACTCCCTGCTTGCTGCCTAAGGACGGCCACTCTGCTTCTGCCTTCTCCTGCGCTCCTGCTCCTGTATTGGCCTCGGATCATCAGAACGGTGTGCAGCGGGACGCTGCTTGATCTTTGGTGGTGACTATCCCCGCTTCATGTCATTCTTGCTCTTTCCTATGTTTCCTGTCGCCCGCTTTCCCATCCCCATCACCCTAATTCGTAATAATCGCCGGCCTTCCCACCCCATCTCCCTGATTGCCCAGGATTTGTAATAAACTGGTCAGACCAACATTTGAACCGTTGTTTCTTAATCTCACGTTGGGTATACATATATCAAAGAACCTTCCTCTTGCTCTGATAATTGGAGCGAGACACAGGTCTTTCATCGCTTTCTGCTAGCTTGTTTTCTGGAATCACTGTAGGTACCAGACGGACTTGGTAGTGGGCACTGATTCCACATAAATTCCAGTAAAGACAGAAAGCTGAGTTTTCAGTTGTCTCAGCAAGGCTTTCAAATTGTTTGTTTTTTAAAATAAATTCCACTGTCAGTGTTTTGAAGCTATAATGCTTTTGAGACTGTTGATCATGATCAGTACATTTCTTTTTCATGGAGTGAGAATAACCATATTGAATTAGGGAGTTAGGGGCCCTGAGTTGGGTCTTAGTTTAACTGTCCACTAAA
>NC_034438.1:63849707-63856909 GCF_002078875.1 Numida meleagris
GAATGGGGAGGAAGATGTCGAGCCTTCATCCAGCGACCACCAGAAGGGGCTACAATGCATGCGCAAAGGGGAGGAAAAGTAATGAATATGTAACCGGGCTCAATGAATATGTATAAGTTTGGCTTTTAAATGTCTAACACTTTTGTCTAGGGGTATGCGAGTTTGGTAGGGCGGTGACCCCCTCGCATCCGGTGTGGGCGCAGCACCGTAATAAACATACCTGCTTTATAACCTAATCTCGGGTTATGGAGTTTGATTCCGCAAGTCAATATGTGATCTTTTCCTGCTAGTGAGCTGTACCCATCAGGAAACATTGCTGACTGTGCGGGTGAAGGCACAAGGTGCTTGTAAGGGCTGTAATGAATGAATCAAGTGATAATCTTAATTAAGCAGTTGCCACAGCACTTGTTGTCTGGAAGTATACCGCTGTCTGACATCTGTTTATCAATAGGCCCTGACATTTCAATGCTACCCGGCATACTCATCCTAACTCACGTTTTCCTCTTTCGTTTTGTCAAAATAGAAATTAATTTCTAGGCTACTGTTGACAGTCTCCTGGAAATCACTTTCCTGAGCTATGTCTGTCTGAACTGAACTAAGGAAACAAAGCAAGCATTCTTGCATTTTTAAATACTTATTAAAAAAAAAAATTACCAAAATAACTCAGCTGCTAAAGAGTTGCAGTGGAGCCACTGGGAGTTTAGTTGCTGGTTTGAACGGAAGCAAACAGGGACATATCTGGAAGCGTTAAAATATCTGGCATTACTCTTTTTACATAATGACATTTTATTCCTTCTGATAGAAAAACCTTAGCTCTCAACTATGGCAATTTGATCTAGCTAAGCTGAGTCAGACAGTACACATCACTGGGGATTCTTTACCTCTGAAGCTTTTGTACTGATCTTTCTAGGATGCTTTGTGACAAGTCTAACTCCTGCTAGCTGCCCAGTATGGAAATGTACAGTCCCCTGACTTCAAGCTGCCACAAGAACTGTAAGGAAGATTTTTGGCAGGCGTATCTCCATTTATTTAACTGAAATTTGGGCTTAGTGTAACGTAAAGTCATTTTTAAGTTCTGTGATACAATTGACTCAGAAACTCGCATATATTCAGATTGCTGTCATAAGCTTGGAGTCTTTTTTGTTGAAAAGTTGAATTATATCTGCGTTGGTGTATGCTGTGACCAGTGTCAAGTATTGTCTGACTGTATCAGTTATTTGAAGGATTCCCTAGGCAATCTTCTTTGTATATAGTAGGTTAATAAAATCAGCGTCTGTTGTAGTTTAACTTGATAGGCAGCTAAGTACCTCACAACCGTTCGTTCATTTGTTCTCCCTCAGTGTGATGGAGAATTGGAAAATAAGGTAAAATTCATAGGTTGATATATAGACAGTTTAACAGGAAATAGAAAAGGAACGGATATTAATAAATATTATACAAAACAAGATATGCACAGTGCAGTAGTTCACCACCTGCTGACTGATGCCCAGCTAGTTCCAAAGCAGTGGCAGCCCCCTGGCCGTCTTTCCAGGTTGTATTGTTCAGCATGATTCCATATGGTATGGGACATCCCTTTGGCCAGTTTTGGTCAGATGTGTCATGGTTTCATGATTTTTGGTTATCATGTAGTGCAGTGAGAATTAAAGAGTTAATGCTCCAGTTCCGTGGGTCTTCGATAGAAGAGAAGAAGAACTACATGCCTCAGAGGACTTTGCATTGTTCTGTTTCTGTTTTCTGTTCAGAGGGAAAGACAAAACTGTTTGCAGATCATGAGATGCTCTCCCTTCCCTTTCTGCTCGTCCTGGCAGTGTCTCTCTCCCTAGACATCTTGCTGGCAGCATTAGAGTAAGGCCTTCGTTTTTTGGACACACTCCTTTTTTTTGATTTATTAGCTTCAATACCAATTATATTGTATAATATTGTATAATATTGTGTTATCTTGCATTCCAATATCTTATTTAGAAAATTAGCTTTCCTCCTCAGATTGTTGCCGCTGTTTTGTTTTTAGGGCCATCTCCCTACCCTTTTTCCCCTTTTCCCCTTTCCTGGGGTGTAGGTCCCTGGGTCCCCCCACCCATTAGTCACGGAACCAGGCTGAACCAGCCCGTAAACCGCTGACATCTGGTTCTGTCCCCTCCCAGCTCCTTGCTTGTAGGGTGGTATGAGAAGCTGAAATACCATAGACTTTGTGTAAGCACTGCCCTACAACAACTTCCTAAATCCAAAACACCATAACAGCTACCAAGAAGAAAATTTAACTCTTTTCCAGTCAGAGCTAGGAAAACATACAGCTGTCACGATATTATATAAGGGTCTGTGTCTGTGACAAGGGGAACAGGCCCGGAAGGAAAAAAAAAAAGAAAAGAGGAAAGGAAAGGAAAAAAAATTGTCGGCGGGCAGGGGCCGGCCCCGGGCGGTCCGGCAGCTAAAGCGGCAGGGAAGCCGCGGACCCGCACCCTGGGGAAACAGTGGGAAGAGGAGAAAGGCAGGGGACTCGTAGGCGGATCTAACACAAAAACAGCGGCACCAATCTGAGGAGGAACAACTAATTTTACTAAATATATAAAAATGAGGCTAGTAGAATTATAACAGAGAGTTTACAGACTGAAAATCTTAGGCAGTAAACTGCAGGAGGAGCACGTGCTTTCTCCGTGGGGCAGGAAGGAACAGACCCCGTGTCTCCCAGGCGGCTTCACCACCCCCTCCAACACAAAGACCCCTGGGGAGTGCACCTCCTCCCCTCCCCCTCGGAGGGCCACACACCAAAAAAGGCAGTTTGCAGTAACCAGGGAATTAACTCTTTAACTGCCCGTGCTTTACATGATGTAATGATGTGAAATACCGACAACAAAAATCACAAAACCGTAACACAGCTCTCCTTCAGACTGTCTTTCTTCCAGATTGATGCAGTTAATGGAACAGGGACCAGGATGAAGTGCATGTAAAGTGCAAGAAATACATGTGTATGTTATGAATTAAATAGTTAGAACAAGAAGGAGCATAATTTATTTCCTAAAAACCGTCTACATAGGAGGAAGAAGTAGCAAGTGTAACTGCAAGTATCAGTACAGGCTGGGATATGACCCGTTGGAGAGGAGCTCTGTGGAGAAGGACCTGGGGGTCCTGGTGAATGACAGGTTGGCCATGAGCCAGCAGTGTGCCCTGGTGGCCAAGAGGGACGATGGCATCCTAGGGTGTGTGAACAGGAATGTGGCCAGCAGGTCAAGGGAAGTGATCCTCCCCCTCTACTCTGCCCTGGTCAGGCCTCACCTGGAGTCTGGGATCCAGTTCTGGTCTCCCCGTTACAAAAAAGACAGGAATCTCCTGGAGATGGTCTCCCAGAGGGCCACAAAGATGATAAAGGGCCTGGAGTATCTCCCCTGTGAGGAAGGGCTGAGTGACATGGGTCTGTTCAGCCTTGAGAAAAGAAGACTCAGAAGTGATCTTATTAATGTTTATAAATTTCTTAAGGGTGGGAGTCAAAGAGACATGGCCAACCTCTTTTTAGCAATCTGTGGGAGCAGGACAATGGGAAATGGCTGGAAACTTGAGCATAGGAAGTTCTGCACCAGTATGTGAAGGAACTTCTTCACAGTGAGGGTGACAGAGCACTGGAGCAGGCTGCCCAGAGAAGTTGTGGAGTCTCCTTCTCTGGAGATACTCAAGACCTGCCTGGATGCCTACCTGTGCAGCGTGCTGTAACCGAAAATCACAAAACCATGACACTCTCCCTGTTCTTCCTTTTCTAATGAAGATGAGCAGTATCTCAGTATCTAACTTTGGCCAGCCTAACAGAAAAGATGACCATTTTTAGATTCTTTCTGAAATATGTCAGGTTATGTCATACCAGTTATACCTGACTAAAATCATCCTTCGTACTTTTTCTAGTCCTGGTTCATTACCTCTATGAACTTTGCTCTGGTGATATTTGGTTCTGCACTAACCATATTAAACCTGAAATTATAATGCACTTGTTTGAAACTTAATGAGAGTAAAGACACCAGTAATAGTTGTTTGCCTGTGGAGTGCTGCCATGTTGAAAGATTTGAGTTTTCTATTATTGGAAAGTGTTTTTGTAACCAGACCATTTAATATCAAATCAGTTTCTGAAGGAGCCAAGGCTTAGGCAGTGTCCTTGCTCTGGGATCCATTCCTCCTGTCAGTATAGTGAGAACAGAAGAAGTAACGGGGAATTTCCATCCCTGGAATTTCCATACATTCTCCCGGATGGCTGTTCAATGAATCTAGTTAGGAAATTAACAAACAAAAACAGTTGTGCAGGCATCTCAAGGAAAGTGCTAGTTATGACGATGAACCCCCATATACCACCACAGGAAGGAAAAGAGACTGTCATGGTTTTGTGATTTTTGGTTGTTGGTATTCCACATCATAACATCATGTAGTAGATATACCTGGTTCTCAGAAGAGATGGACTACTACATTCGCCACGGCACTTTGCTCCTCTGTTACCATTTCCAGCCGGAGGGAAAAAAGCTCGCAGTATAAAAACTTGCAGATCATGAGACCTCGTCCCTTTTTCTGCTGTCTCTCGTCTTGGCAGCACCTCGCTCTCCAGCCGTCTTATCGTCAGTAGTAGAGTAAGGCCTACCTTGATTTTGGGACATTCTCTCTCTGTATTGGATTTATCAGCTTAAATTGTAATTATATTGTACTATAGTGTGTTGTTATGCATTCCGATATCTTATTTAGTAAATTAGTTTGTTTCTCCTCAGATTGTTGCTGCTGTTCTTTTCTCTCAGGGCCATCTCCCTACGCTTTTCCCCTTTCCCCTTTTTCCCGGGGCATGGGCCCATGGGTCCCCCGTCCCCTTCGTCACGGAATCGAGCCTAACGCCCGTGAACCGTTGACAGAGACATTCCTGAGTGCTTTGTGCTGTCCATGGAAGGATTCCATGCATACATTCTGAAAAAGGAAGAATGGAAGTTATCAGTGAGTGAATTTGTTCTGTGACCTAATTAAAAACCCACCTCACGGTCTGATAAATCCAGGAGAAGAAGTTTGTTTTCATCAGTCCATAGATTGCCTTTTCATTTTTCCTGTAGTAGCTGTTCTACAATAAAGATTTTACAGTGTTCGGTTTGAAGGTAATTAAAATATTAGTGCATTTCATGTACTCTTTTTAGTCTCAGAGCAAAAGCATAAGACGGCACAGCAGAATACCTCTTAAATAAAGGGCCCTATTTTCCAAGCGTGCTGAAAACTTGGCAGAAATTACAGTTCCCCGATGTGAGCAGATGGAGGCTTAGCTCTTTTGAAAACGCACTCCTGAAAGTTTTAAATATCAGATTAACGTACTCATAGGCTGCAGATAACCACTGGATATCTCCTTATGCATATAGATGAATATGCACCATAGAGGCATTTACAAACCCCCAGATAGGCTGTACAGTGTGCATGAACTGCTGTTTTCAGGGAAAGAAGTCCACACCATATAACTTTACTGCTCTTTTTTTCTATTTTTTTTTTTTTTTTAGTGAAGTATGTTTCAGATACTCACAGAAAATTCAACAAGAAAATGTTTTTTTTTTTCTCCTTACTGCCTTCCCTTTGTCACCTCTGCAAACAGTACCAGAGAGAGCTTTAAATTTTCTTCTTTGTAACAATCAAAAATATTAGCTGGTACAAACTGTGATTTCTGCGAAACCTAAGTACAAAGGCATGATCCCCAAGGTAATGGTTTGCTTACAATTACATTTTGATGCTTCTCTTTTAGCCATTATTTTAAAATCTCCTTTGAACACTTGCTGAAAGGTGGTTTTCTAGGCTATGGAAGTTTGTCCTGGATTTTATTGCCATTTTCTGAACAAAGTAGGCAAAAAATGATCTTATCAGCATCTTTCATTGTTATTTTCCCTTTGCAGGGCAACTGGCAGTCTTTATAGTGAGTAATATTCACTTTTATTCTTATGGAGAGATTTGTTGGTTCAATTCCTTTCCTCAGCCTGAACTCATATTGTCACTATAACCTTGCAGCTACAGTGAAAAACATGTAGATATCTTTATTATTTGTGTTCGGATAGCCACATGATTATATGTTAATATCCTTAGGTGCCCATAATCAGGAATAGATCTAGCTGAATCACATTCCATTCTTATGATGGTGGCATGAATATTGCACAAAAGCTCTACAATCATCTTACTCTTTTTTTTTCTTTTTTTTTTTCTGGCAGTCATACAGAAGTTTTTCGCTTGATCTTCTTGAGTCAGTTTCTAACATATTCCAACTTTGTAGCCACTTGAAACCCTGTGCCATTTGAGAAATTCTTAAACACATATATCTTTCCTATGTAAAGGCAATATTAAGTGACTAGTTTAAGGGATTTTATAAACGTTAGTTAGCTCTGAAATTACCAGCAAAGGCACCATGATGACATTTTCTCATATCTTCCTTTGCCTTCACAGAAATCCGTATGATTATTTTATATGAATATGTATTGCTTATTTTCAGTGGGGTTTAGATTTATGAATCAGCTAATCTGAATTCAGTTTCATTTCTCCTTTGTCCTTCTATTAACATTTGAGCAGTTCAGCACTCTTACATGGACACAATGATTTCTAGCACAAAATTCAGAAGGAAGAATGCTTGTAGAAATACTCATGTGAGAACTCAAAGGTAAGTATGAGATTGTCCCCCATCAACAAGAGGCTTGACAAAGTTACTGAATGCGTTCCCTCTTAACATTCACAAATTTGACCGTGTAGATGCTAATAAATTGTATAAGCCTGTTTTTCCCCTGTCAGTACTCAATGAACTCAAAGGAGACTTAATAAGATCTAAAATGGGTAAATGAAATATTCCTTTGCTTTTTTCTGTAACCAGACTTGCCCATGTTATTGCTCACCATTATACATTTTTCATAAACATTGCATTTTAGAACACTAGTAATTCCTCTTCAATCAACTCTAAAGGACCTGTCAATTATTTACTACCTTAAGGTTATGAATGTGTATATTTACTTTCATATTGCTGGAAACATAGAATCATAGAATGGCCTGGGTTGAAAAGGACCTCAAGGATCATCGGGTCTCAACCCCCCTGCTGTGTGCAGGGTCGCCAACCCCTAGACCAGGCTGCCCAGAGCCACATCCAGCCTGGCCTTGAATGCCTCCAGGGACGGGGCATCCACAACCTCCCTGGGCAACTTGTTCCAGCACATCACCACCCTCTGAGTGAAAAACTT
>NC_034438.1:63857208-63867288 GCF_002078875.1 Numida meleagris
GTCTTTCCTGTACTGAAGGCCCCAGGCCTGGACACAGTACTCAGATGGGGCCTCACAAGAGCCGAGTAGAGGGGGACCACCACCTCCCTCTCCCTGCTGGCTGCTTCTGTTTTAATGCAGCCCACAACACTGTTGGCCTTCCAGGCCTCCACCGCACACTGCCGGCTCATGTGCAGCTTCTCATCCAGCAGGACCCCCAAGTCCTTCTACGCAGGGCTGCTCTCAAGAAGTTCTTCTCCCAGTCTGTGTAAATACCTGGGATTTCCCCTGGCCCAAGTCCAGCACTTTGCATTTGGCCTTGTTGAACCTCATTAGGTTCACACGGGCCCACTTCTCCAGCCTGTCCAGGTCCTCATTTACCAGAGGGGGGAACACTCTCCTTGGCCTGTCTCCTCCTGCCTATGTACCTGTAGAACCCGTTCCTGCTATTTTTCACATCCCTAGCCAAGTTCAGCTCTATTTGTGCCTTGGCTTGCCTCATCTTATCTCTACATATGTGGGCAGCAGCCCTGTATTCCTCCCAGGCTACACAACCCTGCTTCCACTTTGTGTACGTTTCTCCCTTTTCCCTCAGTTTAAGCTGCAGGTCCTTGCTCAGCCATGCCGGTCGCCTGCCTCCTCTGCTTGATTTCTTCTGCTGGGGGATGGAGAGCTCTTGCGCTCTCAGGAGGGTGTCCTTCAAGAGCTGCCAGCTCTGTTCTGTTCCTGTGCCCTTTAAGGACAGTTTCCCAGGGGATCCCACCCAGCAGTTCCTTGAGCAGCCAGAATTTCGCTCTCCTGAAGTTCAGGGTCCAGACTCTGCTTTTTGCCACGCCTGCATTCCTCCAGATCGCAAACTCCACCGGGCCATGATCACTACAGCCCAGGCTGCCTCCAGTCTTCACCCCTCTAGTGCTCTCCTCCGCACTGCTGAGCACCAGGTCCCGTAGCGCTTCGGGTCGGTCCGTCTAATACCTGGACCAGGAAGTTATCCTCAACAGAATCCAGGAGTCTGCTGGATTGTCTGCCGCCCGCCATGCCGCTATCCCAGCAGATATCCGGGTGGTTGAAATCCCCCATCAGGACAAGAGTCTGCGAGCACAACGCCTCCCACTGCTGAAGCAAGAAGGCCTCGTCAATGGGCTCCCCCTGATCAGGTGGCCTGTAGCAGACCCCAACCACTAGATGCCCTTGACTGGACTGATCCTTCATTTTAACCCATCAGCTCTCAGCCTGGTCGTGGCTGTTACTCAGACAAAGCTCTTTGCAATCTAGCCACTTCCTAACATAGAGGGCAACTCCCCCTCCCTTCCTGCCCTGTCTATCCCTTCTGAAGAGCCTGTAGCCCTCAATCAGAGTATTCCAACCGTGGGATTCGTCCCACCACGTTTCCGTGATAGCAACCAGATCATAATTTTCCAAGCACATCACGGCTTCCAACTCCTCCTCCTTATTTCCCATGCTACATGCATTAGTGTAAAGGTACTTCAGCTGGGCTTTCTGGCACGCTACCTTTCTACAAGGGCCCTCCCTCAAACCTCCAAAAGAAACCTGAAGTTTTCCCCCACTGCTTCCTCGAGGGACACGAGAAGGTTTTGGGCGGGGAGTTGGCAACATCACCTCCTCTGAGGAGTTCCCAGAAGATCCTGCAGGACAGGTTGGAGGTTTTTCCCCGCAATCTCCTACGACGACAACATCCCCAAGCCCTTCTCTGTCCCGCTGACCTCCACTCTCTTCCCCCATCAAATCTAGGAGAAATTTCTGAACTACTCGCTGCACCCTAGTGAGCGTCATCTTATCCCCATCCCCCTTCATACCTAGTTCAAAGCGCTCTCAACAAGCACAGCCAGCTCCTGGGCTAGGATCCGCTTTCCCCTTGGAGACTGGTGAGGCCCATCCGCAGGCATCAGGCCAGGTGCCGAAGAAACCGCCCCATAGTCAAAGAGCGCAAAGTTCCTGTGGCGGCACCAGTCCTTCAGCCACTTATTCAAAGCCTGCCTTTTCCTAGACTGCGCCGTATCCCTCCCCACCCCAGAAGGGAGAGAGGAAAATACCACTTGCACACCCACTCCCTCAGCCATTTGCCCTAAACCCCCGAAATCTCTTTTGATAGCTCGCAGGCTTCCCTGAGTGATTTAATCACTGCCTGGACTATCAAGGTATTCAAGGTCAGGCTGGACGTGGCTCTGTGCAGCCTGGTCTAGTGGTTGGTGACCCTGCACTCAGCAACGGGGTTGAAACTCGATGATCTTTGAGGTCCTTTTCAACCCAGGCCATTCTGTGATTCTGCGATCAATAACAGATAGTCATCAGAGGAGCAAACCAGACCCGGGAGTCTTTTGGTGGCGTCCCTGACGCAGGCCCCAGGGAGGCAGCACACCTCAGTACGGGTCGGGCCTGCACACGGGGCCCTCCGTTCCCCTGAGAAGGGAATCGCCCACCACAACGACCCTTACGTCCTTCCTGGCAGAGGCAGTCTCAAGGCATGCAGACAACCGCCTCGCCTTACGCTCCTTCCTAGGCAGCTCCTCCCTCGCCTCCTCACTCACCTCCCCTTCAATTTCCAGCACCCCAAACCTATTGCTTAGGGGGACCTGGGGGAGTGGGGGAGGCAGGCAGGGGGTGCGCCCGTGACACTGAGTCGGGACTCTCTTCCAACCCTCCTCACCTGTCAGGTCTGTCCAACTGTGACAGGGCAGGAGGTCCACCACTTTTCTGGGGGAATCTCGCTGGCACCCTAGCGAGTCACTCCACCAGTCAGTCTCCCGTTCACACTCCCTGATGGTCCTTAGTCTCTCCACTTCCCCCTTGAGCTCCACCACCAGGCTGAGCAGATCATTCGCCTGCTCTCACCTCACGCAGGCGGAACTCCTGCCAACCTCCCCCCTGCAGCAGCAGGCTCAGGCACTCCCTGCAGCTGGAGACCTGAACAGCCACGTTTCGGGGCAGGCCCTCCATCTGCGTCGCCACAGTCTTCCTGGGGCAAGCCCGCTGTCGGGTGGAGACCATGTTTAAGCCTGAGGTCTCAGAGACAGTCAGTAGGAGAGCCGGTCTCCTGAGCAAAGAGGGACAGCACTGATGTGTGCTGCCCCTTGACCCACCCCCCACACCCACACCTGCAGTACCTTATGGGCAGTGTGGGCTGCGCTCACGCACTGACTTCCCCTCCCTGTTCTCAGTGGGCAGCAACCCTACTCACCCTCTGTGATAGCTTCCACCCTCGTCAAGGCTATTTAGAGCTTGGCAGCCAAGGGTCAAGGTCAAGGGTGGGAAGCAAATGTGCCAGCTCCACCCCTGCTAGCTCAGCAGCCCACCCACAAGCTGCTAGCTCACCAGCACAAGCACATCACTGATGCTGGCTTCAAAAGAAAGCCTTAAAAAGAGCTTTTTTGTTGGCCTTTTTTGCTTCAGATCCATTGCCCAGTGCAGTTGTACCCGTCCTGAGTCTGGACTCTGCAGCAATCGATTTTATTTTTAGAAATCACAGAAACATGAGCTGGCTCATGCGGTTGCCGGGCCGCTTTCCATCCTATTTGAAAAGTCAAGGCTAACGGGCGAAGGCCCTGGTGACTGGAAAAAGGGAAACATCACTCCCATTTATAAGAAAGTGAGGAAGGACGATCTGGGCAACTACAGGCTGGTGAGCCTCACCTTTGTGCCTGGGAAGGTCATGGAGCAGATCCTCGTAGTTGCCATGTTAAGGCACGTACGAGACAGACAGGTGGTCTGAGACAGTCAGCATGGCTTCACCAAGGGCAGATCTTGCCTGGCCAATGTGGAGGCCTTTTATGATGGAGTGACAGCATCAGTGGACAAAGGGAAGGCAACTGATGTAATCTAACTACTGCAAGGCCGTTGACATGGTCCCCCACCGCATCCTTCTCTCTAAATTGGAAAGACAAAGATTTGAAGGGTGGACTACTCAGTGGATAAGGAATTGGTTGGAAGGTCACAGACAGAAGGTTGTGGTATACGGCTCTATGTCCAGGCGGAGGCCAGTAATGAGCAGGGTCCCCCAGGGGCCAGTCTTGGGTCTGGTACACTTTAACATCTTTGTCAGTGACACAGATGACGGGATTCAGCGCACCTTCAGCAAGTCTGCTGATGGCAGCAAGCTCCTTTGGCAGGAGGGTTGAATTCCAGGATTTCCAGAGGTCTCTTCCAACCGCAGTGATTCTGTGATTCTGTGAGCAGGGGCACCCTGAGGTGCTGACTGTGTGGGAGGTGCCAGGAGAGGGGCGTGGGGTCTCCATGGCAGCTACCAGGCCTTTGTGATGCAGGGGGCAACCACACCCAAAGGCCACTGTGACACGCAGGTGTCCCTGTGCCTTTAGGAGCCAGAGTCCCCGTGCGGCTCACTCTCGGGAGAGCAGCTCCGTGAGGAGGTAGCAGCTCCCCTGGGTGCCCGTGGCTTTGTCTCTGCGAGAGGACAAAGAGATGCCGAAGGAGCAGGAGAAGAAGGCCCGCTCCCAGCCCAACAAAGGGCTGCCGAGCGTACAGGAACAGCGCCAGGTGCGGGATGCGGTGGGAGGGACAGGGACGGTATGGAACCCAAGCACTGAGGCATGGGGCACAGCAGTGGGCTGACACGGCAGGCCCTGAGCGCCTCTGGCCAGGGCACCGCTCCTCCTGCCCCAGGGCATTTCCTGGGGATGAGCCAACTCCCAGGCCAGCCTAGGCCCATGCGGGCCCAGCAGCTCTGCGCCCAGAGGGAGAGAGCAGTGGGACCAAGCTCAGCCGGGCCGTCCATGTCCAGGAGCGGCCTCCTAACGGAGGCTTTGTCCTGGACGCTGGTGGTAATGCAGCCAGCTGCATCCCATGCCTTCTTCTCCCCACAGATGGGCCGCAGGCCACAGCAAGCTGTGCTGCCAGGCAGCCAGAGCCGGGATTCGTCCATCCGTGACACCCGTCTGCCACCACTACCCCACCTGGAGAGCGCAAGAGCCTCTGGGAGCCGCCGTGCACAGGTAGGGAGCCCAAAGGAAATGGGAACATCTTCCCATTAGCTAGCAGGTGGCAGCTGCTGGAGGGGACCGCTGCCTGCAGGATGAGCTTGCCGCAGCGGGATGGCTGCCGGGTGTGTTGGGGAATGCTGGGTCCTCTGACAGCTCTGCTCCAGGGAACAGGGTGGCAGTGGCCGTGGGCTGAGTGCTGCCCTTGGGCTTCCCCACAGGGCCTTGCGGGAGCCGTTCCAACAGGGACTGGTGGAGCATGAGAGGAAAGGACCCCGCTAACTTAGGGTTTCCCCCTGGCTTCTCTTGCAGGCGGACAGACTGGAGCTCAGGCAGGCACTGCACCGCAGCAGTGTCTCTGCAGAAGGGAGACGACCTCTGCCACCCTTGCCGCCTCTGCCACGGCAGGCAACACCACCGGCAGCTGCACCCCAGAATGCAGCCGCAGCTCACGGTCAAGTTCCCACATTGCCCACACTGCCAGCAACTGCCTCCAGGAGTTCTCCAAGAGGCGGAGCACGTGCTGTGGGAGCTACAGCCAGCAGACTGGCTGTGCTTGTCCCACGTCTTCAGGGCAACCCTGAGCGCCAGGATATGGCCATGAGGGCTGAGGGCTGGGAGGCAGTTCTGCGTGTCCCTGCACCCCCTCTCAAGCCTGCAAATGAAACGCCCAAGTCCCTCAGGCTGGCATACCGGAGGCGTCCAGCAGCCACAGGAGCAGGACCCTGCCAGAAACCAGCAGGTGCAAGGCAGTGTGCACCCACCAGCACTCGGGGAACACCAGCACAAACAGCCCAGGTGCTGGCTGGGAACAGCCCCACAGATCAGATGCGACCTGATCCCCGTGCTCAGGAGGGCACCAGAGATGCTGACAGGGTCTGTACATCACGTTCCCTGCCAGCAGAGCAGGCAGCAGACGATGGTGCCAAAGCTGGTGGCACTTCTCTGGCCATGCTACATGCCAAGGGCACCGAAGAGAGGGCACGCTCCCGCAAGAGAGAGTGCGTGTTCCTGCCCTGCTGTCTTTGCACTTCCACCTGCTGCGATGTTGTTGTGCAGGAGGTGCAGGAAGAGGGGGAAGACACTGCTGAGAGAGACGCTGTGGCAGAGGCAGCCAGAGAGCCTGTGAGCACATCAGGCGGTGAGGCAGAGGCCCAGCCTCCAGCGTCTCCAGTGCCTGGGAACCTTCAGCACAAGGTGAGCAAGATGCAAGTGGTTGGCAGCAGGCATGAAGGGGAGGCAGGGTCCGGAGTGTGCACAGTGGGGGAAAGTCTGGCCTGTTGAGCCCTGCCGTGGCCAGCCGGCTGCCGCGGTGTGTCAGGGACTGTTGCAGGGGACTGCTGGGGCACAAGGCAGTTTGGCACAAGGGAACAGGGCTGCAGCAATCACGGAACTGAGCGCTGCCCTCGGACTCCCTGCAAGGCCTTGCGGGAGCCATTTCAGCAGGGACAAGCGGGTTGTGAGGGGAGAGAACCTGACTGACTTAGCATTTCTCCTCCGCTTCTCTTGCAGGTGGACAGGCTGGAGCCTGAAGAGAAACAGCCTCTGCCAACGTGTGGACCATCCCTGCACGTCCCTGCACCCGCTCTCAAGCCAGCACATGCCACACGGAAGTCCCTCAATTTGGCATACCAAAGACATCCGGTAGCCACAGGAGCAGGACCCTGCCAGAAACCGGCAGGTCCAAGGCAACGTGCCCCCGCCAGCACTGCGGGAACAGCAGCAAGAACAGCCCAGGTGCTGGCCCCCAAGCCTGGGAAGGTCCCCACAGATCAGAAGCGACCTGATCCCCGTGCTCAGGAGGGCACCGGAGAAGCTGACAGGGCCTGTGCATCACGTTCCCTGGCAGCAGAGCGGGCAGCAGACGAGGGTGCCAAAGCTGGTGGCACTTCTCCGGCCATGCTGCGTGTCAAAGGCACTGGAGAGAGGGCACGCTCCAGCAAGAGAGAGGGCGTGTTCCTGCCCTGCTGCCTTTGCACTTCCACCTGCTACGATGCTGTTCTGCAGGACGTGCAGGAGGAGAGGGAAGACAGCCCTGTGGCAGAGGCCGCCGAGGACCCTGTGAGCACAGCGTCTGGTGAGGCTCAGCCCTGGCCTCCAGCATCTGCTGTGTCTGCAGGTGCCAGGCATGAGGGGCACTTTGTACCTGCCCACACCTTGTTGCCAGAGGATGGTCTTTCCTGGGAGACTGAGAACGAGGGCTTTTTTCTGCGGGATGAGTGGGAAGACGCCCCTGAGCAATAGAATACGCAGAAGTAGCCAACATCACAGTGACCGTGTCAGAGCCCCGTCTGGTGAGGCAGAAGACAAGCCTTCAGCTTCTGGTGTGCCTGTGTGCCCTCAGCGTGAGCTGAGCAAGGCACAAGTGGTTGGCACCAGGCACAAAAAAAGAGAGGAGTCTGGGCGGTGCCCAGTAGGGTGAAGCCTGGCAGGATGAGACAGCCTCTGTCAACCTGTGGGCCAGCCCTGCATGTCCCTGCACTCCCTCTCAAGTCTGCGAATGAAACAGCCAGGTCACTCCGACTGGCATACCGGAGACGGCCGGTTGCCACAAGACCTGCGCAAGAGCAGAAACCGGCAGGTCCAAGGTGACAAACACCCAACAGCGCTCTGGGAACACCAGCATAAACAGCCCAGCTGCTGGCCCCCAAGGCTGGGAACAGCTCTACGTCACTTTCCCTGGCAGCAGAGCAGGCAGCAGATGATGGTGCCAAAGCTGGTGGCACTTCTCAGGACGCGCTGGGTGGCAAGGTTGCTTGTGTCCCACCCTCGTCAGGACGGTGCTTTGAGCTCTGCACAGGGCTTTCACCAGAGAGAGGAGAGGAGAGGCACGAGGCTGCCAGCAGCAGGCAGCTCCCTGCGGATAGCAGTTCGCAACCTGAGGATGGGGAATTCTGAATAAATCTTTTCTTAATTCTGTCCTGGCTGAGGCTGTCTGATCAGTGTGCTGGTGTGTGTTTGGGCTCTGAGTGCAGCTAATGGCATCAGAGCACGCGGTGGAAGGTCCCTGTGCCTGTGGTGCCAGTGAGTGGAGTGTGATTTCTGGCTAGAGGAGGGCGAGCCGTATGAGCCGGTGAGTGTGCGAGGTGGCCTGTGAGGAACGGGCTGAGAGGTCCTGTGAGGGGCAGCCCTGGTATGAGAGCTCTGGTGTGTCTGCAGGGGCGAGAGCACAGCCAGGCCACTCGGGTGCTGGGATGTCCCGGCTGGATTGGGCCTGGTGCCTGCCCGTACCAGCAGCTGGAGGAGGGCTGTGGCCTCAGGGCCTCCTGCACCCAGGAAGCAGCTACTGGGGAGCCAGGAGCAGCCATCTGCTGGGCAGGCTGTGGGTCTGAGTGCAGCTCAGGGAGAGATCCACCTTGTCCCTGTAAATGCGTGTGTGCGGCAGTGGAATTTCCATCCTTGTCAGCTAGAGAAGGGAGCAAGAGGAGGACACTGACGCTGGCGTATCGGTGTCTATGTCCTGTGGAGATCTGTGTGCCGGCACACCAGTCCCAATATCCCCCTCCTCAAAAGGATAAGGGGAGAGCATCTAATGAGAAACTCGCAGTTGCAGATAAGGACATGGGCATCACTCAACAATTCCAGTCATGGGCAAGTCACTCAGAACAGGAGGTTGGCGAAATCTAACTCCTCAGGGGTCAGTAATGGGAACAGTCTTGCTCAACATCTTCATCAGCGAGCTGGATGAAGGGATAGAATGCACCCTCAGCAAGTTTGTTGATGATATGAAGCTGGAGGAAGGCTGTGCTGCCATTCAGCGAGACTGGACAGGCTGGAGCGCAGAGGCAGTTGCCTCTGCAAGGGCAACTATGGGGTCCTACAACTGGGGAGGAAGTAATCAGACACATCAGTGCAGGTTAGGGGCTGACCTGCTGGAAAGGAGCTGTGAGGAGAAGGACCGGGGTGCCCAGGTGGACTACAGGTTGGCCACAACCCAGCAGGGTGCCTCTGTGGCCAAGGCAGCCAATGGTATCCTGGGGTACATTAAAAGCGTGTGGTGAGCAGGTTGAAGGAGGTGATCCTCCCCCTCTAGTCTGCCCCTGGGAGGCCACACGTGGAGCACTGCATCTGTTTCTGGGCTCCCAGTTCACAGAAGGCAGGGAACTGCTGGAGAGGGTCCAGCGGAGAACACAAAGATGATTATTAGGGGCCTGGTGCATCTCCCTTACGAGGAAAAGCTGAAAGACCTGGGGCTGTTTAGCCTGGAAAAGACTGGGAGGAGATCTTACCTACGCTTGTAACAGAAGGTTCTACGTGGGATCTGGACAGACTCATCGACAGGCTGAGGCCAATTATATGAGGATCAGCAAGACCGAGTGCTAGGTCCTGCACTTTGGTCACTACAACCGCATGCAAAGCTGCAGGCTTGGGGCAGGGTGGCTGGAAAGGTGCACAGAGGAGAAGGACGTGAGGGTGTTAGCAGACAGCCGTCTGAGTAGGAGCCAGCAGTGTGCCCAGATGGCCGAGAAGGACAGCTGCACCCTGGCTTGTGTAAGAACTAGTGCAGCCAGCAGGACTAGGGAAGCGTACCCGGCACCAGTGAGGCTGTACCTCAAATACTGTGTTCAGTTCTGGGCCCCTCAATACAAGAAGGGCATTGAGGAACCAGCGCACGTCCAAAGAAGGGCAGTGAAGCTGGTGAGGCGACTTTGACGCGGTCCCTAACAACATCCTTCTTTCCAAAGTGGAAAGATATGCGTTTGCTGGGTGGACTGCTTTACGGTCAAGGAACTAGTTGCGAGATCACACTCAGAGAGTGGTGGTCAAAGGCTCAGCGTCTGGATGGAGATCAGTGACGAACGGTGTCCCTCAGGGACTGGGATCGGTGCCGTTTGATATCTTCATCAGTGACACTGGCAGTGAGACCGAGTGCACCCTCAGCAAGTCCTTTGCGGATGACACCGAGCTGTGTTTCTGCGGAGACCATCACAGAATGGTAGAACAGAATCACAGAACGGCCTGGCTTGAAAAGGACCTCAAAGATCACCTAGTTTCAACCGCCCCCCGCTATGTGCAGGGTTGCCAACCCCTAGACCAGGCTGCCCAGAGCCACGTCCAGCCTGGCCTTGAATGCCTCCAGGGACGGGGCATCCACAACCTCCCTGGGCAACTTGTTCCAGCACATCACCACCCTCTGAGTGAAAAACTT
>NC_034438.1:63867493-63884056 GCF_002078875.1 Numida meleagris
TGCTCCAACCCTCTGATCGTCTTGGTGGCCCTCCTCTGAACTCATTCCAAAAGCACTGTGTCTTTCCTGTACTGAAGGCCCCAGGCCTGGACACAATACTCAGATGGGGCCTCACAAGAGCCGAGTAGAGGGGGACCACCACCTCCCTCTCCCTGCCAACGCAGGTAATGTCTCTCCTGGCACTTACTGATTGAGCATCTCAGGTTCACAGTCTTCCCGACGCTGTTGCTATCATACATTTTCATATAAGATCTGTTATCAACCTATTGTTTTTAGGTATGTTTTGTACTCTGACATGGAGATGGGAGGACAATGTTTCCAAAAGTTAGCACATTCGTTCTGTCCTGTGCCAGGCTCTCCCCACCCTGCATATTTACCTTACCTTGTGCCTGTCTCAATTCTAGCCAGGTCAGAACGCCCCAGTATCAACTTTACTTGGTTCAGCAGCTTTCTTTGTGAAAAACAACTTAGCCTACACTACATACAGAAATACTGGCAACTTCTACTGCAAAAACACAGTCTGCCTCTCACAAAATGTACTGAACAAAGTTAGCAGCAGGGATAGCTACCCACCAATACCAAAACGAAGGGTGTTATTTCAGACCATGGTTTACTGCAACTACTGGCCATTACAACTGGATAGAAATAAAAAATACCTGATGGATGTGTCATCTCTCACTATCCAATGCAAAGATCAACATGTGAATCTACGTGAAACAGTCTAGTAAAACCAGGAAGTTCATATTTCATGTTTCAGTATTGTTTTTCTTCCTTCTACGTATTAACCAAATGTTGCTTAGATTGAGTAATGTATTTGAATACAGAAGTTGACAAAAACTGGAGCTACATTTTTGAGATAATAATTCAGGTATTCTTACTATTTAAGGAATAGAGAGACGATTGTTACTGATAGATACTGTTGGGTTTACATCTTAGTAAGGCCTGTCTACAACATTTTATAAAACGCACAAATACTTCATTTTTATCATGAGTTAGTAAATATGGATGATGCATTTTCCTGATATAATGTCAAAAATTTGAAATAGGTCTACTTTTCTTTATAATATCTATGAAAAATAAGATGGAGTGGAAGTAGCAGAATTTGTTGAGGAGATGTAACTGACGTGGCTGCAGATTTTTCAAATATTTTTAATAGGATCTTTCATGATGTCCATTACAATAGTAACAGAAAATGTCATGCAATCATGCTTTTCTTTTTCACTTTTCTAAAGGTAAGCTTTTCTAAAGATGGGACTGAGACGCACAGATGCACAGATCAGGGTCAGAACTGTATTCCAATACCAGTTATAAATCAGTAATGGAACATGCCTTGGACCCTTCTGATGAAACTTTTTTGTCAGTTGGAAAGTAAATGATATCACTTTCAGAATGATAATGTCAGGCCAATTCCAAAATATATATATTCTGAGAGGAGCATCTGTCACAAAAACTGCAAGAATTTCCAATCAACTGTGTAAGAGGTCTTGAATTACAGATATGGATGGACACTATAAAGTTAGGAAATTTGATCAACGAATGCTTAACACTGCTTATGTCATAGGAAAGTATTTCAAAAAATGGAAGCACACATAGTCATATTGCCTGTGGAGAGTAGTGAAGATAATAAGATTGCTTTTATGAGATATAGTTAGCCATTTTTTTGTGGGACTAAGGCATTAGAGCTTGATCGTGGAAGATGTTACTACGTATACAACATTCGGTGTTCATGCTAACCCGAATGACTGCTGCTAGCACCAACCTTGACTCCAAATAAAGAGCTGGGGCTCGTGGAGCAAGGCACCTCTGACCGCTCCAGTACTGACGGCAATAGACCTCATCAAATGTAAAAGGCAGTAACACAAGTTCTATTGTTGTAGCCAACTTTTCTGCAAATCCAGCTTCTCTTGCTTGAGCAAAGTAAAACAAGCAGCTGTGGAGCAGGGCAGAATTATAGCAATTATCAGGATTGTTGTTAGGTCTTGTGATTTTGCTCTGCAGTGAACATCTTAATGCACTTTTGAAATGCTTACTCTGTATGAATTTCTGGAAGAGAAATTTATAAACAATATATAAGTGGGGAATGTATCTTGCATAAATATTTCAGTTATCTCAGGCACAGTTAAAATCATTTTGCACCTTTTCCTTGATTAACTACCAATCTTAGAATCAAACTGTCCTCAATGCTGTGCTGCCCTGAAGGAAAATACAAAGGTGTCTTTGAGGAATCTTGATTCTTGCTTGGAGAGGAGGCAAGATTTGAAGAAATGGTATATTGCCATCTGTGTCAGTTTGAGATATGAGTTTGGTCCCGTTCAGTTGGGAGAACAATTTCCTACTGCACCTGTGATATGTTTAGGAATCTTCTAATAAAACTTTGATGAACTTTGACTTGCAGGTGAAACTATGAAACCCAGAGTAGCACAAAAATAGAGGAAGCATTAAATGAAAGCTGTCAAGACTTAAGCTTACAGAAAGTTTGCCACATGGATGCAGTTCTACTGGTGTTTAAAAACGTATGCAATTATCTGCATCTAAGATTTAAAAAAAATTTCTCCCCTGAACTACTACAGCAGTGTGAAGAACCTTTGTAATGTATTGTATGTATCTCCTTGCTGCAGATGAACTGTGCGATTTAAACTGGACGGAGTTTTGCAGAAATGCTGATCAGTAATTTTTTAGTGCCACAGGAAGCTTCAGCATTTGAATAACAGTAACATATACTCTGCTGGCATTGAACCAGTATGAATGATTTGAAGTGATGTAAAGCTCTTGAAAGAAAGAACCTGGGATTTCCAAGCAAGAATTTCAAGATGCTGGCAAGGCTTGGGTGGTGCCAGGAGCCAACCCCCGCACTGATAAAACACAGCCTAAGGTGTGCTGTGACCAGGACAGGCAAACAGGCTGTGGTGTGGCATTTTGTGTGGAAGGGTGTATCTAGGGCGGGTGGCCTTCCAAAAGTAGGCAGCGTCCTCCTGTAGCAAAGCAGTGTCCACTTGCTGCAACTGTAAGGCTGGTGCTGAAACACAGATGCAAGTGCTGTCGCATCCTTAGGAAGACCCCTGCAGCCCAGCCTCCCTCTGAAAGAGAGGCCCGACCCTAAGTTGTGTGGAACTCCAGCATCTGGAAGTCCCCCTGTGGCCAAAGGGAGTGGTGGATATAATGGATGAGATGTCCTTGTGAGACCCCACTTGGAGTAGTGCATCCAGCTCTGGGCCATAGCGGAGGGCCACAAAAAATGTACAGAGGGCTGAAGCACCTCTCCTATGGAAGGCTGAGGGAGTGAGTTTGTTCAGTCTGAGGAAGAGAAGGCTCCAGGGTGACGTTATTGCAACCCTTCAAGACTTGAAGGGGATGGATAAGAAAGATGAAGAGAGAGTTTCTGCATATAGTGATTGGATAAGTGGTAGTGGTTTTAAAAAGAAAGAGGATAGATATAGATTGGATTAGAAGAAATTCTTCACTATGGTGGCGGTGAGGTTCAGGAACACGCTGCGCTGGGAAACTGTGGGATGCCCTCTCTGTGAAATGGTTCCAGGTCACACTGGATGGAGCACAAACAAACTTATCTATTTTTTTGCTATGTATTTAGTCTAAGAAAAAACAGTCTTATTTCTGAGGACTTGTGTGATAGAAGCAGGACTGGCAGAACTAAGAGCAATTTACATGTATGATTTCCCTCTTATGATTGAAACGTTGCTGTCTCCTCCAAATAGCATGAAATATGGAAGTAACAAAGGTCCAGCAAAGCAGGGACCAGAGTTGTAAGCACATGTATCATCTTTCATCATTTAGTGCTTAAACCTGTGTTTCATGAGCCAGATGCTAAAAGAGAGTATTCATTCTGATAAATTGTTTTCAATCCACAAAGTCCCCAGAAAGCCATTCCAAAGTTTATCTCAGGCTCCATTATTCAGTTTCTGGTGCAAAGAAGCTTTGTTTTGTCTCAGAAACATTAAAAGATCATAACAATTGCGTGTCCTGATTTGGTATGGATTATTAGAATTTATTTGCACAGCATCTCTGCTCCTAAAGGTACATTTATCTCTTTTGCAAATAGTAGAACTTTCAGTCCCAGGTTAGTAAGGCTTGGTTGCATATTTCCACATTCAGGATCAACTGAGAGCCATAAATGAACTATACAGCTTCTGTGGCTTACTATACCCCTGCTAAGCCAGAATGAGAGAATTGCTGTTAGCAACTGGAGAGCAGTTAGAGAAAATTGCAATCAGTTAGGAGCTTATGGAAAGCAGATTTTCAGTATTCCATTGTAAAAGGACAGTCTTTCAGGAAAGCAAAAAATTAGATGGTCCCAAAGTAATTATTTGAAGTGAAATTGTCCAGGACTCAATGGTACAATGAATCTTGGAAAGTCATCAGTGCTCAGAAGACCAAGCTTACATCTAATCTGAAAAATACTGAATTCACCAGTGGCATTAATGCAGGACTAGTTCAGACAGTGAATACTAAGTACTTTGAATCCAATGCTTCAAAGATTAATACTCATGGTACATGTTATACTGTGTAAAAGAAACCCCTAGTGGGTTCAGAGGAAGCACTGTCAATGATTAATCTTAAACAAGTTTACGTAACATTTAAATGTTGTTGCCTGGAATGAAAAGATGATTTTATTTAGCAGTTGACTGCTTCTACAACACTCCTCACCAATCGTTTATCCTAATTTACTTTTTCACTTACTCAAAGATGAACTCAGGCATCGAAGAAAGTGGTTTGATAATTTTATGAAAAATAGAGGCCATGAATTAGATTAATACACCTTGCATCGAGACCTTATTTTTAACCCAAATGGAAGCATGCTTCCTACACAAGGACTAGGCTAGGCTTATCTCCTTCTGAGCATGTAGATGTGGTATCTCTGAGTTAAAGCACATGCTTGACAGCAGCTTTCTGAGAATATGTTCAGCTGAGACAATTGTCATCGGATAGCAAAGAAATGCAAAAAATGGTTTTCAGCTACGTTAGCCTTTCTTCCTCCGTACGTCAGATAGGTAGACGTTAATGTCTAGAGTTAATCTCCTTTAAAAATTTTCTACTATTTCCTTGGGAAAGAAGTGTGGAAAGTTTATTTTCCTGTGGGTTTCAGAAGTTTCTTTTTTCTCATAACTCAAAAGTTAAGAATTTTCTCAGAAGAATGGCTGTTGTTGCCACTCTGGGGGATTTTTTACTTTATTTATCAATTTTCTTATCACACTGATTACAAATTAAAGTGGGATTTGTAGTTGGAACTGTTATCCATGTGAATTTTGTGTTGTCTCTTCTGGGACAGTGTCCTTTGTGGTGCTAGCAGAGTACTCTCTTGTGTCCGCCTGGCGTTTCTCAATTTTCCATTAAGTTAATTAACTTCTAAACAAGCAGACAAGCAAATACATAGGCTTATTTATACAATAAAGCTGAGTAATATATGTGAAATTTGAGTAGTTGCTAAATTAATGTGGCAGTTTTGGGGCATGTACATTTGGATAATGGCTCCATTACACTATTTAACTGAGATTAAATATTTATTACTGGATTAGTAAAATTAGAACAATAGTTGCTGTTTCCCTCAGTGTAATTCCACTTAGGTAGGTGGTTGTGGATTAGAGCCAGGTTTGAGAAGTGACACAGAATCACAAAGAGTCATTTAGTCCAGAATACAAAGATCCTATACCTGTCTGCAAGGCAGGTAAGTACAGATAAGCAGACCATGAGGCAATACTGGTGAGCATGCTGAGCAGTTGTTTCAACACTCCAGCTGCTGAATATATGCCTTTAGAATGATTTTAGCAGGTAACAGAGCAAGAGAAATTTTAAAGAGAGGATCGTGTCTCTTTAATGCTTACACCCTAGAGGTCTGACATTCCATTCATTGTACTCTGTGTTGGGTTGTTGAATACTGATTTTTGCTAGCAGCTTGGAAAACTGGAAGCGTACTGGATAATGCATCTCATATTGCAGCACATGAAACTCAGGCAGCAGTAGGAAAGTCCCTTTTATGAGCAACTAAAATTTTCCATTAAGGTTTGAGAAGATAGTAAAAGTGAAAACAAACAAAAAGAATCCAGGTTTCTTATGTAACTGTTTGGGAAGAAGAGTGCTTTCATAATTTGTGTTTGAAACATTTATAAATGAAAACACAACAGATGTATTGAATAAAGGACATACAGTTAAGTCACTTATATTTTACATTTTATGACATGATCACACTGTGAGTTATGTTTATTTTCACTGCACTGATAGGCTGGAACAGATGGTGAAGGCTTAGTTATAAAGAATGTGTCTATGACTATAACATCGTCTGTGGCAGTTTGTGTTCCTTGGATGTAGACTCCCTGCCTGAATTGTGCTGGCAGTACCTGGAGCACCGCAGGCTGTGCTTGGAGCACAGGCCCCAGATGGGCACTCAGCAACGATCTGAGAGCAGGTGAGGTGGTTTGCTTGCATCTGCTGTACTTTAATCAAAGCAGAATTGTTTGATTAATAAGGCTAGTGGCTTTGTACTCAGGAAGCTTGGATTCTTATGCAGATTGCATCAAACTGTTCTTACTTTCATTTCCCAAACTAAAAATGTGAATATTTGTTGTTCTTTCAGGTATTTGGGTGAGTAGAATAAATGTGACTGCCACAGTTCTGGTGCTGAATCTCTATTCCTCTCCATGTGTGTCTAAAACCATACATGTACAGTGAGAATAACAAGTCTGCGGGATAGAAGCCAAGTGCTCATTTGTGCTTTTGAAATAGATCAAATGAGTCATCTAATGGGATTGGAAGCCTTGGGTACAATGCTTATAATACTTTTCATTTCTTAAAATGACTTATAAAGTAATAATGCAAAAAAAAAAAAAAGCCTTAATTAATAGATTAAGCGTTATACAATGTTCTACAACATTCTAATTTGTATATTTTTCTTCTTCCATCTCAAAGTGCTATTGAAAAAGCCATGTACAATGATGGCACAGCAAATTTAATACTAATACATCAGAGTCCTTGGAAAACAACACAAATCAATCTACAGCAGTTAAATCCAGATAATCACCCCACTGGAACTCCACTTTATATTTGTGAAGTGAGGTGATGGAGATTTTCTTGCCATCAGAGAGATGCACATGATACTGTGCATAGCTGAGACATTGTTTTACAGCTGAAGTGTGTAATCTGGAGAGATGTTATTGTGATTGTCATTCATTCAAAATTATATTTAACTGGAGATTAACAGTTGTTAATTACATCAGATTACACCAGAACTAGCAAGCAAAACGAGAACAAAATTAATGGCAAATTATTTTGAAAAGAGTGTGATCATCAGTGTGACCTGCATGTGTGCTCACGTATTAGAGTTCAAACTATAGACAAATGTTTTTTCCAATAACAGGAAACTATTTAGCACAGTGTTCTTAGACTTCATGGTTGGGAGCTGTCTTGGTGAGAGTGACCACGCAATGGCAGAATTCTCTATTCTTGATGAAGTCAGGAGTAGGGTCAGGAAAACTGCTGCCTTGGACTTCTGGATGGCAGATGTTGAACTGTTCAGGGTGCTGGAAGGCTGAATCCATTGGGAGTCAGTCTTGAAGGGTAAAGGAGTCCAGGAAGGCTGGACACTCCACAAAAAGGATGTCTTGCACCACAAGAGCAGGCTATCCCCCTGTGCTGCAAGATGAGCTGATGGAGAAGAAGACTGGTGTGGATGAGCAGGGAACTGCTGCTGAGATTCCAGGAGAAAAAGAGAGTTTACCGCTCGTGGAAAAAAAGATGGGCAGCTTTGTGAGAATGCAAAGAAATTGCTAGGATATGCAGGAAAAAAATTAGAAAGGCAAAAACCCAGCTTGAACTCAACCTGGCTACTGTACTAAAAGACAACAGAGATTTTTTTAACAAATGTATTAACAGTAAGAGGATGGCTAAAGAGAATCTTTGCCTTTTATTGGATGCAGCGGGGAACGTGATCACTGAGGATAAGGAAAAGGCTGAGGTTCTCGATGCCTGCTTAACGTCTGTCTTTAAGAGTCAGACCAATTATCCTCGGGATATTCTACCCCCCGACCTGGAAGTCTGGGGTGCTCAGCAGAATAAATCCCCCACAATTCAGGTGGAAACAGTTAAGAGACCTGCTACCCCAGCTGGACTGTCACAAGTCCATGGGGCCAGATGGGATCCACCCGAAGGTGCTGAGGGAGGTGGTGGAGGTGATTGCCAAGCTGCTTTCCATCATCTGTTAACATTCTTGGTCTGGGAGAGGTCCCATAGGATTGGAGGCTTGCCAGTGTGATCTACAAGAAGGGTCATAAGGAGGATCAGGGGAACTACAGGCCTGTCAGCTGGCCTTGGTGCTGGAGAAGGTTATGGAGCAGATCATTTTGAGTGGGATCAAACAGCAGGTGTGGAATAGTGGGGGTATCAGGCCCAGCCAGCATGCGTTTGTGAAAGGCAAGTCCTGCCTGAACAACCTCATCTCCTTCTATGACTGGGTGACCCACCTGGTGGACAAGGGAAAGGCTGTTGACGTAGTCTATCTAGACTTCAGCAAAGCTGTCGACACTGTCTCCCACAGTATTCTCCTTGGGAAGCTGGCAGCCTGTGGCTTGGACAGGTACACTGTTTGCTGGGTAAGGAGCTGGCTGGATGGCACACACACTGGTGAATGGAGTTAAATCCAGCTGGCAACCAGTCCTGAGCGGTGTTCCCCAGGGGTTGGTATTGGGCCCCATCTTGCTTAATATCTTTATTGATAATTTGGCTGAGGGAATTGAGTGCACCCTCAGTAAGTTTGCAGATGACACCAAGATGGGGGAAGTGTCGATCTGCCTGAGGGTAGGAAGGCCCTTCAGAGGAGTCTGGACAGGCTGGATCACTGGGCTGAGGCCAATGGGATGAGGTTCAACAAGACCAAGTGCCGGGTCCTGCACTTTGTCCACAGCAACCCCAGGCAACACTACAGGCTTGGGGCAGAGAGGCTGGAAGGCTGCCAAGAGGAAGAGGACCTGAGGGTGTTGGTCAACACTTGGCAGAACATGGGGCAGTGGTGTGCCCAGATGGCCAAGAAAGCCAACAGCATCCTAGCTTGTATGAGAAATACTGCGGCCAGCAGGAGCAGGGAGGTGATCGTTCCCCTGTACTCTGCTCTGGTGAGGCTGCACCTCAAGTACTGTGTTCAGTTTTCAGCTCCTCACTACAAGAAAGACATTGAGGCCCTGGAGTATGTCCAGAGAAGAGCAACAAAGCTGTGGAGGGTCTGGAACACAAGTCTTATGGGGAGTCACTGAGGGAACTGATTGTTTAGTCTGGAGAAGCAGAGGCTCAGGGCAGACATTATATCGCTGTACAACTGTCTGAAAGGAGGTTGTGGCAATGTGGGAGCTGGCCTCCTCTCCCACATAACTAGTGATAGAATGAAAGGTGATGGCCTCAAGTTGCACTTTGAGGAGGTCAGGTTGGATATTAGGAAAAATTTCTTCTCTGAAAGAGTGATCAGATGTTGGAATGGGCTGCCCAGGGAAGTGGTTGAGTCACTGTCCCTGGAGGTGTTCAAGAAACGGATAGAAGTGGCACTGAGGGTCATGGTTTAGTGGGCAACATTGGTGGTAGGTTGGACTAGGTGATCTTGGAGATCTTTTCCAGGCTTAATGATTCTATGATTCTATAAATCTATGATAAAAGCTCCTCTTTCTGCTTCAAGTCCCATTAGTAACTGAATGCTAATTTGTAGCACAATCTGTGATAACATTTGGGCTTCTCACAAAAATAACTGAAGAGAAAGTTGGTTATAAGCCATTCAATCTGACATGTCTGTCACTTCTATTGAATATTTATTAAAAGGCTCTCCACCTTGTTAGTAAGTGTTATTCCTGGAGGTAACTTTCTATTGACTTGCAAGTAAAAAGGGGGGTAATATTGATTAGAATTTTAGCAGTTTCAAGATGCATTCTCCATGCTTCAGTTTTGGTAAAATGATATTTCAGCTCTGGATCAACGTATTGGAGTATGAGGTTTTCAGACAGGGATTGTCAGAGTCTGGCCTTTTCATTCTTTTTATTTCAAATGTAACTTAATTCTTGCAGACAGCTACCAGAACCAAAATGTGTGCATGCAGAAGAACCTTTGTAAAGTGTAGTATTGGTAGACATGCCAAATTTCAATAATTATACATGGCCTCTTCTGGAATCCACCCAGAAGCACCTAAATATTTATAAATGAATGTGTGTAGGCAGGCAACTCAGCACCACACAGCCATTCGCCCATTCTCCCACAGAGAGAAATGAAAAAACAAGGTAAAGCCTATTGGCTAAGGTAAAGACAACTTAATGTGACAGAAAAGGAAGGGAAAATAGTAATAATAGTAATAATGATGATAAAAGAATACACAGGAACAAGTGATGCACAGTACAATTTCTCATCACGTGCTGACCAATGCCCAGCCAGTTCCCACCTGGCCAACACCTCTAGTTCTCTTGTTCCTCATAATGCCACATGGCATAGGACATCCCTTTGGCCAGTTTGGGTCAGCTGTCTTGATTCTGTCCCTCCCAGCTCCTTGTGCATCCCCAGCTCCTTGCTTGCAGGGCAGCACAAGAAGAAGAAAAACCTTTGATTCAGTCTGAGCGCTGCTCAGAACCAACTAAACTTTGGTGAGTTATCAACATTACTCTCATCCTAAATCTAAACCACAGCACCATACCAGCTGCTTAGATGATTAACTCTATTCCAGAACAAACTTGGGCAAGGAGTAGACAAAGAATGCTGCTAGTTGCTAATAAAATGCTGTTCATTTCAATAATATTTGGATGTGGGATCAAAATAAATAAATGTGGACAAAGTTGATTTATAATTGGAGCTATCTGAGCTGATTCAAGTGACATAGTGCAACTGACCAACAACTTTAGCAACCACGTGTGATCCAAGCAGGTCTATTGCTCAAGATTTTTCAGCTTACCTCATCTGTTTTTCTCATGAGGGTAACACATAAATGATGGTCTGTGAAAAGGAATAGAAGGTAACTCCCTGCAGTGGGATATTCTTGTGTTTGTTGTGACTGGGGATTCAGCACTGAGGTACCAATGAGTCTACCATGAATGGCCTGCATTTGATTTAAGAAAACCCAAAAAGCAATATAATTGACTGTAAATCAGGTGAGATATTATACACTCCCTTGTTTTTGTTGAGGATACATGTATTTCAGCCATTTCTGGCACTGTTTGACAGCCTGCATGGTAGAAGCAGTAAAGAATCCACTGGAGTGCCAGGCCTCTGCTCATTTTCACCAACGAAAAAGACTTCTGTTGACTTCAGTGGCACCAGTGACTGAAATATTCTCACATTCCTATCGCTGGCTGCTGTAGACTGATTTTGAGGCATACAAGTTATGCAGGTTCATTTAGAGATTATTCTGTACCTATTGAAGGGAGGTAATTGTTCTTTGGGGCTATTAGCTTGACAGATTTTTCAGATGTTGAATTTGATACCATGGAAAGCAGGGGACAGAGTCATTCTTGTCATACTTAAATATAAATCTTTCCTGGCCAATCTGCTTCAAGCATCTCTGCTTGAGCAGCAGGGTTGGAACAGATGACCTTCCAAGATCCCTTCCAACCTCAACTATTCTGAATTCTGTTTTTGGCAATACACAAATCTACTTGGCATGTCTGAATCATTTTTTTGAGTCCTACTCTTGGAAATGCTTTATTTCCCAGCTGCACAGCTAATAACAACAACAAAAAATGTAAATAAATAGAATTAATAATAATGAATATTGGCTATTTTCTTGGTGAGGTAAACACTGATTTATCTGACAGTTGATGCTTATTGGAAAAAAGTATTAATCATATTTACTCATTAATTTCAGTTCAGTCAAAATGGGGCAAGAAATTGTGCACTTAATAAAGATACATAGCTCCTACCAGCAGCTAGAGAAGTATTTTTAACAGCTGAATGCTCGTAAGTATGATTCATTTGATGTAATGAAGTCTTTAATACACAAGCGACTTTACCATTTCTGCATATATTTCTACTTTTGCCACTTGATTCATTGATAGGACAAGAGAATTCCAAAACAAGACAGATTTCTTTCTTTCTTTTTACAGAAACTGGATGGCAAAAAAGTTTTCCTCGCACAAAATGTTTTTCCTGCTTTGAGACAGTCAGGGACTGGAATTTAATCTCATCTCTGGCTTGGAAGAGTCAGAAGTTCAAATCTTGTATCAAGATTGATGGGGCTGGTGGTTCCTATGTGCAGTTCTTTAAGTTACTGAGTGTAGAGCCATCTTGCCCACTGAGTGTTGTTCTGCCACACTGGTAACAAGTCACAGGCCTTGTGCGAAGCTGAAAATGAGGACCTCTGGATTAATCAAGCTTTTTCTTTATTTAGGTCACCTACCCAGTGATTTCCTCCTACTTGTTTAGCTGAAGTACCAAATGTTAGTAATTGGGTAACTGCTGCTTACTTTGATTTAGCTTTTGCATAGATTTGTGCAGTTGTGCAATACAACTCCTACTCACACATATCTCTGCGTCAGTAGACAGCAATAACAGGTTGTGAGTTGGTTGGTGTGGAATGCCCTGTGACCCTCGAATGAAAATGCAGTACAGAAGGGTTGCGGACATGGAATGGTAACGCACACCTTGCAGCTACGGTGCAGCAGGAGGGCATCAGAGGTCCACAGCGACAGATAGCTCACCAGTGATTAGCTGCTGGTTATTGACATAAGCAGGTTTGCACAGTAGGTAAAGCTAGTTTTCAGGATGACAGAGAACACAAAGCATACATACCTAGCAAATGATATACAGTAAATGTGGATATTATGTGGATTTGTGCATCCCTGCAGATCTAGTAAGAGCATGTGCCAGCAGCCATGCAAAGACAAACCCAAGCACTCCCAGGAGAGATGAGGAAGGAATTTACCTTTGTGATATCCTTCTCCCATCAAAAGACTGGGGATGTTGATGAGTCACCTTAAGCTGATGAAACATCCCCAGACTGATGCTGGGCCTTAGAAACAGAGGAGTGAGCACAGCACCATAGGAAGAGATCAGCACTCATATCAGTTATGGGGAATGGGTTTTTGTGATTGGATTAACTGTGTTTTAATGTCATTACAGTTGTGCTGTAATGTAAAAAGCATCATTCATTGACTGGACTTCGCAGCCTTTAATTGCTTGAAGAATGAATTCTTGGCTTTGCATGCTAGGTGTGTTTCCTTGGCTCACATAAAATGTAAAAAAATGTAGAAAAGGAAATTAGTGGAAGATGTGGGCAACCGAAGGCGCAATTTCAGTGCAACCAACAGGATAGAGGTGGTGTAGAGTTCACCAGAGTATATATTCCCCATAGACTGTAATGGTGTACTCTAGATAAGGCATTGTTCTGCTGATGGGGATTTGGGCGGCTGTTGAGTCCACACTTGTGAGTAGCTGCAAGTCTAAAATGGAAGGATAGATACATGCATCAAATGGGCCATAATTTAATATAGTTACTACATATATATATGTGCCCTCATTTCAGCACAGAGGGAGGAGGAATCAGTGACATGTGGCAGACTCTGTGGGGGAATTTTCAAGCTGTGGTCAACTAAAGAATCAAAGTGGAATGAAAATGAGTTTTGTGTCCCTCAGAGAAAGCTGCAACAACAAACTTGACATCTCACTGTTCTTTTTGCAAACAAACTAAACAAAGGTTGATGATTGCTTGTGTGCCCGTGGAGAACACTGCAGAAAAGGCACACAAAGGGTAATTTCCTTTTGCAACCGGGGAAAACAACAGAGTCAAGAGGTTAAGATACTTGTGAGGTGAGGTCAGGAGAGGTCCCTTTTCTTAGCACCCCATTGACAGGAAATCCCTGAATACAGTCTGCTGCTCTATTTCAAGGTGATTGAGGGCAAGGAGTCAACACTATGACTGTGTGGCTGGGCCATCCTAGGACAATTCAGGGTAACTGGCTTTCTGCCATGTCTTGAGATGCAAGGAGTGTTTGTATGGTTACTTCCACTAACCCTGCTTATCATGGCAGAGGGACGGGTGTGTGATTGCCTGTAGATGGGAGATACTGTGAGCTGAATGTCTCAGAGCACAGAAATTAGAAACAGATTTCAGTAATCCTCCTTGGAGACTTTCTGCCTGCTGTGCACTAATGCAGTGTGTTGACTCCAGGGAAAAAGGAGCATCTATGTTTGATAAATAAGCTTACAAATGAAAATGACTTGTTTATTCCAGAAATGTAAAGGTTTTAGCTCTGGAGTAGAAACCTGGATATAGTCGCAGTCAGTGAAAGCACAGAAATGCCAACAAAGAGTTCTTCTAGAGCTCATTTAGCAGTTGTGGTGGGGATGCAGCTGGAAGGACTGAGTGGACAGAGTGAGTAAAAATGATGTGTTAGCATTACAGGTGACGGGACTGTGCTGGTATCTGCACTTTGTCAAGACACTTTTCAAGATATAACTCTCCTTCTTCCTCCCATTTGTTAGGGATAACTTGTGGTATCAAGTTTAAATGTAGAATTGAACATATATAATGAGCTGAATGAAATACACAGAGATAAGATTCCTAACCTAGGAATGAAATTAATCCCCACTTGTTATCACTGTTATCACAGCAATAAACGCTGTGCAAGGCTTTCTCACTCCTTTTCTGCGTTGTGCTAAAAGGACAACTCTACCCATCCATTTGTGTACATTCTTTGTTACGGCTGACATTGGTGTGCTGTGTGCTGAGCCCATGTGTCTCCTCCTCCTCTGAAAGGTCCCATTCCTCTTTCCTACTCTTGTCCTCACCCGCTCCAGTCTGGTGCTTCCTTTCCCCGATGTCCCTTCTTGCTTCTCTTTTAATTTTTGACTGAGGTGAATCAGCTGCTTGTCCCCCAATTTTTGGCTTTGTTAGGTCACTTTGGAGGTGGTTTTACAAGTGAGTTCAGCTCAGGAAAGGATTTGCAGCACCCCAAATATGGTGCAAGGGGAACATGTGGCAGGAGGAGAGTGAGAGGGAGAACATCCTCCTTTTCAGCTCTCAGACAATGTAGCTGTCAGGCACTGTGTCAGACCTAATAATTTAAACATTAAATTTCATTGTGATAGCTGCATCTACACCTGTGGTGTCTGTTCAAAAGCAGCCAGACTGTAACACTCGAGATGAAGACTCAGTGAGGAGCTGTAATGCATTTTGCTTTATTGCCACTTCAAAACAAACAGATCTGCCGTCTTCTCCATCTCATGGAATTTCCCCCGTATGCATCTTTTGAGTATTTATTGTATACTGGCTATTATAGTACAGCAAAAAGCATCTATTTCTAAAGATGAAACCTCCCCATTTTCAGTTATTTCATCTGATGTCTTTAAACAAAGCTCGTAGCAGGTCTCAAGCAATTTTAGTACTGTAGTATTGTACAGTTATTTCTCCATGTAGATGTTTAATTAAGTTTTTGCCAAAGGGCCTTCAGAAAGTTAAAGCGGTGTACTGGAAGCTGAATGGAGCGTAAGAGTGAAGGAATGCAATACAGTGCTAACTGAGAAGATTGTGAAGGAGAAAGGGCACCAGATTGCATTGTTCTGGTGCCCCATTAAAGTACCAAGTTCCTAAACAACACTGGTAAATGGGAAGTGAAATTCATGCTTTGAAAAGGAAAGGAACCACTCTCTGGCTGTGCAGCTGTCTCCCTCCACACTTCTTCAGGACAGTGGTAGGGACTGTGGGTGCCAATAAGAGAAGCAGTGATGTGACCCAGAGACCTTTGTAGGATGCATCAGCCTGAAGGCAGTGCAGGCAGGTGAAACTCGCACAAGGTACCCATGTAGACTCTTTAGTATCTTTACTTCCATGCCAAGTGGTTTGCGTGGTAGGGAGTTTATTCACTGACTCTGTTTCTGTATGCCATTCTGAGCTGCACTGTACCCAGCAAAACTGTGTTAACTGCATAGGTGTGTAATGTGCTGGAAACCGAGAGTAAATTATGTCAGGCAGCTGTAATGTTATGGCACTTTTTACCTTTTCTGACGACAGGGAGGTCGAACAAGCAATGTTTTGTGAAATAATCTTTAATAGCGTGTTTCAGAGAAGAGGTGTCAGAAGAGAAATGTGCTCTGGAAGTGACTTAGTGATGATGGGAAGAGGTGTCAATCAAGACAGACTTCAATCAAAATGACATGAAGCTGGTGAACTTCTTGGAGAGCCAAAGTGGGATTATCCAATGTAAAAACTGCTTTTTTTTTTTTAATTAATTTTGTCTTTGGAGTGACCTAATGGCACACGATACTGGATATTTAGGCACTTTTCCTTTTGCTTTTGGTTTCACTAAAATAATGTTTCTCTGACACATGAATTTTCAGCAGGGTAAGTTTGAGTGAGGAATGTGTTCATTGTTTGGGACTGAGTATTTAATGGGTTGTGTGTGTTTCACTTTCTTAGAGTAAGCTGAAAAGCAGCAGCTGAAGGTACTTTAATTGGTCACAAAGTCTGTTTGCAGACATCACTGACTGTTCTTTTGTGTTGGCAGCAGAGAATACCGGGACAGTGTTAGGTGTATTTGTACTTATTAAGTTTGTAATGGGGTGAGGTTGATATAGAAAATCCAAATGAAAAAAACATGTGCT